>NC_134992.1:3939393-4242424 GCF_050947335.1 Megachile rotundata
GAATTTTCAGTACGGAAGGTATGAAATTTCTAAACTGATTTAGCAATATATTTAGAGAAACTTTTATACAGAAATTTTTTTAAAAGTTAACAAAAACAATAAACGATATAAGAAACAATGATTCAGATATAAGTCATTAACGTAAAATCAATCACCTACAATTGCAGATTTTAGACATAAAATCTTAAGATGAAATAAATGTTGATATATGTATACGTATATAGATATACATTAAGACACTGACCCGACTCATAAAAAATAAATGACTTCGACATCTTTGATTAATATCAAATATCTTTTAATAATTTCACAGACAGTATGAGTGCTATTTTTAGAAAATTGTGTAAAAATAACAAGTCCAATATGTTAAATAATGCTATGGTTTTTGAATATTACATCTGTGTCAGATATAATGCTTCGTGATTGATGGATGCATATATTACATGGAATATGAGCAGTGGATTAAAACTTGACGTTAACGCCAATGGACTCTTCGTAATGAATAATCATTGTCAATCAGCGGTATAACGGAATTGCCTCTCCTTTGCAAGATTAATGAAGCCTTCATCGATGTGTATTCGGACTCAAGACACAATCGGAACATTACTAATACACCTGCGTTCCTACATTTCGAACTAATGATATGGGTATGTTGCATATTCATTAATACGCATGTTAGGATGCTGCATTTCAACTAGCACATTTTCAAACATAAAAATACTGATAAAATGTAGCAAAATATTCAAATTTATTTTATAATAATTTCAAGCTCAGATTTTAATGAAAATTACTACGCAAATTATTGATTAATGTTTTTAACAGAAAGTTATTAACTGTTGAATATAGAACAATGATGGATACCTGCAATCGCCAGGGAATCGCTTGTGGAAACTAAAGCGAACATTAATTATCGTTATATTGTCACGTACAACATTGTAGGAATACAAAATTTTTTGAATTGTTGATATAAGAAATCCTTTCATGTGGCATTTGAGAGATTGCAAAGGAAGTTTCTAAATTTTCAATTTCATAGTTTGAATATTTGTAGAAAGTCATCATAGTATTGAAAATTTCTAGAGCTGAATACTTCTAAATTTTAAAGTTTATAAGTTTTAAACTTCTTAAATTACTAAGTTTTGTATAATAATATTTTTGAGTGATGAAAATTGATACAAGTATACATAATATAATTTTATCTATGTAATGTGAATACATTTTGCTACAATATTTTAATCAACTAAAATGTTCAAATTAAGCAGAAATATTATTAATAGAACTGTTAGTGAAGCTCGTTCGACCAATACATTTTATTCAAAACCTTTTTGTATTTCCACATATTTCCGATTATTCTTCTAGGAAATCAATTTCCTTATTCGAATGCTATGAAGCAATTTAAACTGTATACCATGTGTACTACTTTGGCTTGCATAATTACAAAATTGTCTCTCATAAGACAATTTTCCACTGTAAACGAAAATTGAAACCGAACCAGGATGTCACAGTTAGCAAATTAAAAACGTGAGTGTAGAGACGAGAGGTGTAGGTATCTCGCAGATAAATTATTGCCGAATCTGACACATGAACCAAACGCGAGACCGATGCATAGATCAGTTCACGTACGCACGTCAATCGTGGTCTGTGATAACGATTTTATTTCGACAGGTATCGAGATTTTTTAAAAAGTACCTACGTTAAATCTGTACACTTCAAACGATTAGTTTTCATTGCATTTTATGACATTTATGTTTTTTAAAGCGTAAGAGTACAATTTACAGTTAAAATTAATAAAAGGGAGCAATACGTTTTGTTCACTAGCATCACTTACCCTGTGCAGTTTATTTCTATTAGGTTTTGTAGTTCTGTTAAACGTTTTTCAACTATTTTTTCGTTTTACCGAACACATTTGTTGTAACTATATTGCCATCGAAATGTTTATGAAATAGAATTACTATATGATATCTATATGTCGCAGGGAAATGATGAAAATAGGGATGTGATCAAATCCCAGAGGTATATGATCAGTTCACGAAAGATGTGAAAATAACACTCTTCTATCCTTTCGCGAGTCAAAAGTTTTTTTCTTCATGCCGCTTGTTCAGGAACGTCCTGATAATTTCATTAAACTGTTCTTCGAACAGGTCGAAGATCAACTTACAAATTAGGTCAGAGTATCTTAACTCACTTAGATATATGATCACCCCACAGAGTTATAATTTTAACACGTAGCGTGAATTGATCATATACCTTAGGGATTTCATCAAAATTGGCTGTTTCAAATTTTATGACAAATTTAGTTATGAATTTTGAAAGTGGCTTAAGTCCATTCCTGATAAGAAGATACACATTATTTACTTAATAATTGCTTCTATTTTAATACAAGATCAGATTTATATCACTTTTGTAATAAAGACTCGTATAAATAAATAAAATTAATGTAAAGTACAGCTCATGTCAATTAGGATCAATATTATCTAGCAGAAAAATACAGATAACTATATCTTCCAATTTTATCATATCTGCAGCATTAAATTTTGAGATATGCAGATGTAGAGAATAAAATTTTACATCCCTTGAAATTACTTCAATTCCATGAAGCGAACAGTTTCGTCTTAGGTGATGATCGGCAAAGGTCGGAAAACAACGATACGTATAACTAACAGGTAAGCTGGAAATGTTCTCAAACGTTCAAAGGGGATTTAGGAAAGGTACCTTCGGAGATACCTACTCGATGAGGATTAGGAAGTGATTTACAGGCGATTCCCGATAGCGATGGAAACACGAAAGCCAGAATTTATCGCGATCGCGGAGAGTTCTCGTAGTCATGAAGTTTCGAGGGGTGTTATCTCGCGCGTGCACCACCTATGTACGAACTATCAGTTTTCATGAACATGTTTATGACGCAAATAAGCGTCCCTCTACCGATCGGGCCGCATGTTTCGTGATGCTCATTAACCCCATTCCGATTTCCTGGCAAGTTTAAATCTGCAACGGGACATTTAAAATTACGCAGACCGCAGGGTGAAATGTATTTTGTGTATTGAACACACTTCCTTCCAAACGAATTTCACGCGATAACGCTTATCATGGAATTACAAAGATTAAATGTCCATGCATGTTCGTTTCCAACGGTTAATTTTAAATCGCAAATGAAAGTCTCCTAAACAAGTGTTCGTGAGAATGATTAACATTTGCTGTGATTTCATGTGAAACGTGTGTGTGTATTTCGGGGTTGTTTAACACTTAAGAATTATTTTCCTGCATTTTTCCGATACTGCGCTAAATTAATCTTGTATATGTAAATCTGACTTCAATTTTATGTATGCTATTTCATCACACAAAGACTACTAAATATACGAGGTGTGACACAAAAGTAACGAGACTAGGTCTGTAGCTTGAAAAAACAATGGAATTGGCAGCAATTGTTTTTTGTGGCATCATTCCACATACCTCCTCTATCCATGTTGCCAATTTCGATTGAATCGGTCATACCATTTGGAAGTATTGCGTTATTTAGTGAACACGTGCAACTGCATTCTGCCGGAAAAATGTCTAACGTAAAAATCGAACAGCATATAAACATCAAGTTTTTTGTAAAATTTGTTGAAATCTTTTGTAACATGTGATGAGACTTGCATTTTTACCTATGACCCAGAATGTAAGCGCCAGTCAATGGAGTGGAAGTCTCCAGGATCCCCAAAACCCAAAAAAGCACACATGTCAAAATCAAAATTGCACATTAATGGAATTGTAATGATTGAGTGGTTTCTCAGTGGTCAGACTGTTAACCAACACTATTACATTAAAGTCCTAAAAAGATTTAATGAAAAATTTGGAAAGAAAGGCCACAGTTATGAAGCGATTGATGGTCGTTGCACCAGGACAATGCATCCGCTCACACGGCACTGTCTGCCAAATAGTTTCTGACCAGTAAAAATATTACTCTGATGGGGCATCCTCCTTATTCTCCTGATTTGGCTCCATGAGACTTTTCTTTATTTCCTAAAGTTAAATTTTGCTTAATGGGAACCCATTTCACCTCAGTTAAAGAGGTTCAGACAGAAACGGAAAATCTCCTAAAGGGACTTCCAAAAACCTCGTTCCAGAATTGTTACCAGCAATGGCAGCACCAAATGCAAAAGTGTGTGAACACTGAAGGGGACTACTTTGAAGGTGATAATGTCACGGACAACTGATTCTGCAGGTACAATGATTTATTGGACTAGTCTCGTTACTTTTGTGTCACACCTCGTATTTCATCTTTTATGCAGAAGTAGATCTGATACTGTAGTTTTGTGGTAATTGAAATTGAGGAAGTGCCACAAAAACGGAAATAATTATCCTACAATTCCACTCATTTCGTCATATTTTTCGATTGTTCTGAAGTTACAGTTTCCTCTGCAGTTATTGTTTGAAATGACGATAAATTTGAGTGTCAAGGTCAAATGTTCGTTTACGCATCATTTTACAGGTTCAGATGTCAGATACATTTTCACATAAACAACAATTGTATCGCACTATGTCAAGTTGTTTTTCCGGATGAATTGCACATTTTCTATTATGACGAATTCACAAAAAAAGTAGTTTGTCAATTAGTCGTGCCATAGTTACAAGGTCTTTAATGAGTCAGGTTTCAAGAATTAGTTCGATGTAAAATTTCATCACTTCTAATAAATTAATTTAGACAAAAGTTTTTTTTAATATCTGAGTCATTACAAAAAGTAAGTCTGATTGATAATATCTCTTCTTGAATCATAAGACCTAAAATGACAAATGTGTGTAAAATAATTACAATTATTATATACTGCAATACACGGTTGAATTTGTTAAGAATAACAAATAAAAAAATAGGAGAGATGTAAAATAATTTTTGTAAGAAGGAATTTTTTTTCAAAAATCATTTACATAGATTTTTAGGTTCAAAGTATAACTTTTCTTTCAAATAATTTTTAATATTTTCCATTACATACAATTTATAATCCGTTAAATAGACGGACTTGCTCGAATAAAATGTAAATTTTTTCCCACGAAGTAAAGAAACGAGCACCAACGAATTACGGTTATATTCTTAGACAGTTCGAATGAACAATTTTGTAGTTTCATAAAAATCGGTATGTGTCAGTCACCGGGGTTCTCTTATAAGTATACGTCCCTGTTAAAGCGTAGCTACAATTCGCAGAACGTAATTACCAGGTATGTCTGTACAGAAGGCAAAGATTCTGGGAATGCGTGCAATCAACAATCTAAGTAAGAGGCAGTTACGAAGGTATGGAAAGTCTTTTTATGAACGAGTTGTGCAAGATGAATGAGAATTTTTAAACGAGAACTGTTATAAAACGTAATAATAGAAATACGAATTGTGTAAGTTGATAGAGAATGAATTACTTCTTGTATGACTACACTTTTAACACTTTAATTTTCGCAGTGAAAACGAACACCTACAGTACGACTGAAGATATCAATTATTAAGTAAAATCTAGCTCCTTTATTTTTCCCAGCCCGAGGAAATAATTAAACGCTTAAAAAGACTGGCAATACGGAGAAAAAATAATTTTAATACCTATTCCACGTAACTGTAGAAAAGGGTAGTAATTGCAAAAAGGTACAAAATGAGTGTCTTTGTACTCTTGAATAGTCGCGAACGTTTGCATTTTGATTCAATGAAAAAAGGCAGTAAAATATACTTCGCTAAAAGAGCCATTAATATGCTTTATATTTTTAGACGTAAAAAGGGCCAGAAATGATTTTAATACTAATTAACGTTCACATCGTGCGTTTCATTTGTTTTCACGTGGTTTCAAACATTCATTTTAAATGAAAGAAAATGTTGCGTATAAACATTAATAAGTTAAATTTGTTTTTGCTAGTACCATCAATCTTCTTGTATATTTAATTATCTATTATAGCAGACTTTCGTTATATTGTCACCGTGCACATCAGTGCTTAGTTGTTATTGTAGCACATGAGATTACACGAAGATAGTTGCAATGTTAAAAAATGGAACTATTTGTCTAACACAATATATTGTAAATTTCAAGAACTTTTGCCTTCTAGAATGTCGTCACTGACAATATAGCTAAAATGTATTGTGTTAATAGATATTCCTGATAATTTCAAATTTTGAACTTTTCATTTGTTACCTTACTGCGCCTACATATAATCTTAATATTCAATGGTCTTTTTGTTTCCATTTTCTTAAATTTTGATTAATCTATTGCATAAAATTTAAGGGTTTGGTCATTTATGATCCTATGGTAATCAACGTACTAATAACTTATTATTTTCATTCGATAACAAAAGCAAGTAGAATTATATTAAAATTCGTTAAGTACAAATAATATTGCATTGAAATTCCATTAACCCAGAAGGCAGTAATAGGAATCATCCACAAACGTTCCACAATTCTCTTAATAGCACTTATTAACCTTAATCAAAATATTAAAATTTTAACATATGTATAATTCAAAAATGTAGTTTTCCGAACTTAAATATAGTAGTTTACAAATAAAACATAGTTTTTATAGTTGATTAATACTTACATTTTTATTTAATATCTATCTGTAAATTATTTGCAAAAGTACAAAAAATTTGCCCCCATTTTTTGTGTTAATTACACGAAGACAGAAATTCTATCATCGATTTAGTTTGTTGAAAGTGTAGGTTGCAGTCATGTATCCTGAAATGCAATATCGTAGACAGAGGCTGGCAGAGATTAATGGAAATTAATAGTTCTGTAATTCGTGGTTATAAAGACAACCATAAGCAGCAACGTACAAGTTAATAACAGGATTTATCTGCCACGGTATACATAAATGCTCTTTATTGTCATTTTTATACATTTTTCGATAATGTTTTATAATACATAAGCTTTTTAGAAATAATTCGATATTGCTTACCTGTATTTACGTAGTAATGAAGGAGATGTGATCTTCATAGACACGTAAATACTGAATGAAAATTATTACTCATTTCTTTTTTATTTGCACGACAAATAAATGCGACCTCATCAGAGATCACATTCACGTTAGTGATTTTTGTTGAAAATTACAAATATAACGAACTGTTTGCAAAAACACTAACATTAACAGTGTTTGAGGTATTTTGCTTACTGCTTAAAAAATTGTTCCTTTATCAAGGTATTATCAGATATAAAGCAGATTTTAAATAGGTAAGTTCTTAAACACATATATGCATATCCTTGCAGTCATCAGTTTCATAAAAAAAATTGTGCAAAATTTGTTAACATCGTAAAATATAACAAACTCATAAATTCCCATTTATATAATTGTTAAAAATTATTGTAGCTAACGATCAGAATAATCAACCAAATATAATTTTTATTGATAATTGTTCATCAAATATTCTATATCTGAAAATTGATTTAAAGGTACTCACGTCCAATAATCAATATCTTATCAAAACATCTTTACATGTCAATAAACGATTGTTTTTAAACAATTATCCAACAATATCGTTTACCTTACTACTTTTACAGTAAAATTGATAACTGTTACTACTTATAACTTACTAAATTTTCCGTTAAGGGAATTGGTATCTTTTCCTCCGTCCCTTTCATAAATCTCAGCAAGCAGCTGAATAAATAAACCCCATAACTTCCTCATAAATAGATTTCTTAATCTATTCCGCAGCGGATAATCTCCCGACCATACTTAAAGAATTCAATCTGAAAATATCATAGATATCAACGAATTCACGCACTATTGCGAAAAGAGAGAATTATGACCGTCACCGTCCCATAAAGCGTATTAATTTCGCAAGTGGCCGGAATCGAATAAACTTCGAAGTAACCCACCTTACATAACGCGGCAAATTTCAAGAATTCTTGGACTGCTCGTCTCCCTAGCTTCTCGTTCCTCTAATAAAAACGGTCCTCCTTGAAGGTGATTCGGCTAAAACGCGAGATGTTCGTTCGCGGCTATATTGCTACCTTTATTAAAATGGGAGGAACAACATCCCCCCACGCTCTCCGTTTGTTCGCCACGTTCCACGTTGATCCTTCGGATATCCTACGCTCACGCACAAATGCCCCGCATGGCAGCACCGTGGCGATTACGGTGACTCATTAGCCGCGCCACTAAATCATAGTGATTTCCGCGCGGCATGCGTAGCGGAGAAAACGAGAGGAAGAAGAGAAGAGAAGCTCGATCGTAGGAAATAGATAGAAAGCAAAGGTGGACGGCGAGCCAAAAGCGACGAGGACAGACACAGCGAGCGTGCCCGAAGTTGCACGAGTACCCGCGAAGATAGCCGAAGCGACGCGCGGCGGTCTTTTGCGGTACTCAATGGTTTCAGTACCGAGCCGCCACAGGTTAGGACTCGACGTGGCTCCGGTTTGTGGAGGGTTTATTTCGTCATTCGTTTTCGAACGTAATTTCGGTGCTTTGCGTGTTGTATGAATTAAAATCGTGCCGGAAAAGGATGCTTTTATTTTCTCTTCCCTGTCATCTATGTCATTCGTCATCGTCGACCGTTTATCCGTTCATTCAAATTGATGGTGACAGTCAGCCGACATCGGAGCTATCATTTTTTGGGAGATGTGCACGCTCTCGCAAACCAATACATACAATAGCATCTTTTTGAATGCAAGGGTTGTACCTTTATCGAGCATTGGTCCATTGTGCGTGACTGTCTTCGATGATCCTCAGAAAGAGAAACACACGTGTATGCGTAACGGTGCATGCGAATATCGAGCCACGATTCATCGTTAACTCGATAAATAAAAGAGTGCAGTTCCGTGACACGGAATAATTTACCGCGGCAGTGTGTGAAACCTTCTTGCGAGTTTCGTCGATGGAGAACCGGTGATTCGGTTACGAGCGCTAATAAAATCAATTGCATCGGCTGATTAATTCCGATACGTAACAATTTAATTGCTCCAGATATATCAATACCTTGAATACCTTTGATACGTGTTCATCGACGCGCGCTCCGAGTGGAGTAGCGGTGCAAGTAACAAGCCCTAAGACGGGACCGACGAGTTCACACGAACCCATTGCAGTAAACTAGACCTGTATCTGGAACGTTATTTGTGGTTGCGTTCAATCCGGGGTTTGACGATTCTCGCTAACCGAGAATTCGAACTGGTATACACAGTCACGTAACGTCGGAGGAACGTTTATTTTAAATCAAAAACATTAGAAGGTTCATCGCAGCCGCGCCTGGATATTTCAAGAACTCCGTTCGTTAGAAGTTAGGTTTTTGTGTACATACAGCTACATTTGCCGGTCGAGTTTATGGTGTTTCCGTATTTAACACGCGTTCGTCATTAGTGTTTTCGAGTGTTGTCTCAAATGCGCGGATTCGAATTCCCAATTTAAAATTGTCTGACGGCGTGTACCGACTGACTCGAACAGTACATCGACTCGACAGTGATGCAAGTAGATTGTCAGTGATACAAGTATAACGTCAATGACACAAATATGTCGTCAGTGACCTAACTACATCGTCAGTGACCCAACTACATCATCAGTGATACTAGCACATGCAGTGATACTAGCATTGTCGAAGACGACAAGGATCCTCCGAGTCGGCATCGTTAAGCTTCGCATCCGAAAGTCTAATTTGCCCTAAATCCAGCGGTATCATTTAAAGATTCATCTCGTAGGATTGTGAAGAAGGAACTCAACGAATTTTAGCGTCGCCAGTGTGATGTAAACGTTCCAATCGACCGTTCAAAGTATTCACCGTGGAAATCCGAGTAACAATCTCGTCTCGTTCAATTAATCTCGCGGAGCGGGATTAATTGAGACACCGGCTGAAGATCCTCTCTCACCCGGCGTAGCAATTAGGAGGGAAGAAGTTGCGTGATCAAGTTGGTCGTCGAATCGCTGAAAGTAGTTGACAGGAACGATTGGTCCAAAGGCGATTACTGTCGTGGAGGGCGAGCAGGGGGCACGCAGCGGATTCAGAAGGAAAACGACGGTAACATTGAGGAGGACACAAAGGCGTCGGGACGATGTCGACGACGGCGGCGCAATGCAGCAACGGCAGTGGCACCGGCAGCAACATCGGCAACAACAACGAGAACACCGACTGCACTGGCAGCAACAACAGCGGCTGCAATTAGTGCCGGCTCACGACGGTCGCGAGACTACGTAACCGCTGAAAGGGCGACGGGCGGGTTAGGTGGTGGTTAGGTCGGTCGGGACGACGAGAGTTCGAGTTCGAGGGTGTGTGTTCAGTGCGCGAAAGGGAGACAAAATGTGGTGGAGGTGCCGGTGGAGTGTCGCGACTACGACCACGGTGTTCGTGTTGGGGGTTGCCACGGTTTACTCGCAGCTGGAGATATCTGATCTGAATGAGCCAAGTGAGTTGTACACAGTTATTATTATTTATATCTGATCCAGGGACCGGCAGTGATGGAGGTAATGGGCACCGTTGGTTATATACAGAATTTTTGCGAGAACTTTTGATGAAATACGACGAGGAACTAGCCGGAAAAGATAACTGCGAATAACCTGACACTTAATTTATTCGGAAAGCGCTAGGTAATACCGGTGCTCCGGGGTTTTCTGCAATTAAAAATAGACAAATTTTTGTCTCTCGTAACTGGTATCGTTCTTTTTTAGACTATTTTTAGTACTGTTTCTACTGAACGATAAATTCTTAGTTTTTAAAACGGTGAGCGCTAGACAAATGGTTACTGTGAAACAGAGCTTGAAAGAAATTTAGAGCAAGAGCTTGTTTCTGCATTTGCCTCGCAACACGGTCATTTATCATTTAAAAGTATTCTAATTTCAAATGGTCTGTTATCTTTACGCTGAAAATTGTAATGTGAGTGAACGATGTTAATTAATTGCTCTCTGTATATTCATTCTGTTAACGTTAGTTTGGAACTTGAACTTTCACTGAACGTTTTACTTTCTTCGACAGACTGCTTATTTTTGTTTTTCGCTGCAAAATATTTCTCTTCGTTGCCTGAAAAATTTTTAATGAAATTCATCAGAATTCCAATGTTTCAGTGAAGTCAACGTTAATTATTTTTATTTTCCAATAAAACAGAAAAAATATACATTTATGTTTACCTTGAATGTCATTTATGAAATACAGTAACGGTGCCCGTATGTTCTTCACTTTTCTCGCTATCCAAATATTTGGAAAATGTAGCAGCACATTTTCAGGTTAATATTTAATTGATTCAAGAACTCCGCGTTTAATTAAAATATATGTTAAGCGTAATTAAAAACATCTCCTTTTGCTTTTTTGTGAGGTATTACAAGTTGCATTTTAAGAGTATTTTACAATTTTATTTGTAACTAAAAGTGTAATATGCTTAAAACTTCTACTCTGTAACGTTGTCGTTAGCAAATTAGCAAAATATTTACGCATACCGTGTTTATCGCTGAAGTGTCTCGTCTGGTACTTGCACAGCAAAAAATTGCATGTACGATTTAGTACGTACAGTAATGATTAAGTACGTAAAAGTAATGATTCATTGTGAGAAGTTCGCGAAGTTTCGTTTCACCTTGAAAACGGGAACAGTGCTGAATGAGTCCTGTTCACAGAGATAAACCGCAAAAGCCGGAACAGTTACGTCGATTTTTAATTATCTTTGATCGCAGTGACACGCTGAAATCCCGGATGCGTGATATAAGAACGCGTTGCGCAATCAACACCGTTATGCGTGAATTTCCACGTAAATGAAAATTGAAATTACGAGCGTTTCCTGGAAAAATTCCTGACGTGTTCTCATGATTGCACTTACCGTGGAAAAGTCGTGCGTCGAATGTCCGCGATATAGGTAAACACCGAAATTCCAGATGGGACGTGTTAAGATCTCGTAAATGTCAGCACCTTTAACTTATAGCGTAAAGCCCGTGTATCATAACCGGTGATCGAGGATTGTTTAGTAGCAGCGTGCATACAAGTCGCCTCTAAACCTCTAATTAAATTAGCATAGTCAACTTCAAATGTGTAGCCCGAAGTTGGTGTTGCTTTGCTGCAACATTATGTTAGGAAATGTTTACAAGATTAATTAGGGAACTCCGTTAACTGATTACTCACTATTTTTAGTTAATCACCAGAAATATCTAAGAACATAACCGTAATTCTATGTCAATTTCTACTTTAGAAAAAATCAACTTTCTTATGTGAGTTGGTCTATTGCCTATAAATCGTAAACGAAGGAAGATGTTAAAAAATGTTTGAAACAAAACTTGTTCTTTAGACCAACAAATGTGTGTAAAATGTTTTTGGAAAAAACACTTTCGATCTCATTTGTGTTTCAAAACTCATTTTACTCAAATTGGAGAGATTGTTAACATGAATGTAAACGAAATTAACAGATATAGAGGTAATGAGGATTTAATACGGTAGGTCAGGGTTGTACAAAGATGCATTTGGATGCAAATGTTTTTTACGCTTTCGCTTTATCGCAGCGTGCTACACCTGCTACCCTGCGATCGAACGCGTTAATTCGTTGTTCACCGGTAAATCAATGTCGCAGGGATCATTGGCGACATGTGTAACGTCCCTAGAGCCTAAGTTTAGTTAGTTACAAGCGCTAAAAGGTAAAGAGCGGCTTTTACCTCTAAACGACTCGATTTCGCGAATAAAGATTGTGGGATTCGTGTGGTGTGCGGTTAAGGAGTGAAATCCACAGGTCAAAATCTTTCAACAATTTGATTTATTCAATAAACGATAAGAAATGAAACTAACAAACAACAATAACAACAAAATAAAGAAAGTATATAAATTATAAATGATTGATTAGTATAAAGAACTAAATAGATCTTGAAATAATAATAATGATAGAAATAATAGAAATTGATAAATTAAACAGTATGTAATATGAGACTCGCTGGTCAGTACTTTATGTTGGACCGTATCTAATTTAACTTCGCATTTGTAATATTAACTAAATTTGATATTTCATATATATATATATTTGATTTTCGTGTTCGAAGGTATCGCAGTGACAAAGTTTATCTCAATTTGTACGATTGATTTGTATAAATGTTCTTTGACGAAATTAATTAATACTAGCGCTTTATAATCTGCCGCTGCGAGGAATTCGACCTAAGTGAGATTCTCTAAACGCACCTAAATACGCTTTCGCAAAAATTAGACAGATTTATCTACTATCTAACGCGGTGTAATCGATTACGGAAATGACGCTAAGTGAGAACAGTATTCTTTTATTAATTCAAATAACCAAAATTTATCTGAATCTGAGAACTACTCTTCGGAACAATTACTCTTATGATTTGACTCGACAACTAAATGGTTCATGACCCTTTTAGCCAAAACGAATACTGACATCCGAAACCAGATCGCTTAATTGGGGAGCTCTGCGTTAGCCAGCTACTAAAACGACCCAACGATACCAGAATCAGGTGAACAATATAAGTTCGACAGGGTAGCAAATCAATTGACTCTAATTGTAAAATTGTAATTGCTGAACTGCCACCCAAAATACACGGGTTTCAGAGACCAAGCCGCTCAAATGGGGAGCCTGCTATTCGCTGGCTACTAAACTACCCAGAGCGAGCTCCGAGAATCTGATGGCGCGTTAACAATTCAACCAAAAATCAACTATGAGTAGCTGAGAGCTATCGTTTCGATATCTTAGCCTTTCTTGGTGCTAAGTATAGCTCTCTCCTGACGGAGTTTCAGATACGAGATCGTTTGTATGGGGAGCTCTGCGTTAGCCAGCTACTAAAACGACCCACGACCAAGTATCCAAATGGCGTATACTCGCTTGACCAATCAAGTATCAAGATTCGTTGCGGCTCTTAACAACGGAAATTGTTCTGAGTTCTTATTCTTATCAATAATGCTTCTATCGTGCTCGACTGCGAAAACTGTTCTGATTTTAGACGGGTTGCGCTCGCCCTTTTATACTCGCAAGTTCGCCGAATTCCTGGAATTTCTGTGACGTCAGAATATCTAAATTTTCATATAATTTCGTTATTATACATTAATTATAAAATTGAACGATTTAATTATATTTTAAATGTCGCTCTTTAATTTCTGGCTATCGTTTCGATACTAAAATGGTACTCTAATGGTGTTTTAACGAAAAATACATTTTCTGTCCTTCTCTATCAGAGGCGAGTCTATTTCGATTTACAGCTTTCTAGTTTAAGGAAATAATTTTAGTTCCGGCCATGAGTAGTTGAACACTGGTTGATTTTACGTATATAAATTGATTCAGTTAACTAATTAATTTAATGTCCAAAAATGCCGAAAATAGAAATAGTATCGCTATCCTTTTCTAGGATTAACGCTGATCTCAAGGATTTCGGGCGAGTATCGCGGCACGTAGGCACATCATAGCGTAACGAGAATTTCTTATACAAACTATTTATTAGAAAAATAAAATAAAATAATACATAACTTTGTTTTAATGATTCAAACTTAATGTTCAATTATTTTCGCGGAAAATATTACCTACTCTAAATCAAAATTATAAGATAATTAATATAAATGATAATATATATATATTATGATTACCGACTGTCGAATTTGATAGATCGATAATCGATATCTGACATACTGTCGGTAATTGGCAACTACAGTCGATAATTGATTACGCTAGTCAGTGGGTCCAAGATTGTCGTGATGTTGAACCGAAAAAAAAAAATTCTTCCCGGGGACGTTACACATGCTTCAAATTTTATACAATTGATTTATTAGTTGCAGAGTATAGGAGATAAAGTTAGAATAACAAATTGGAAACTTGTGTTTGATAATATTAACTTGATTATGATTGATAACGTTAATTCTACAAAAATAATATGATATTTCAAATGTGTAAATGGCATCACAGTATCGTACGTACCGTTAATTAGTTTTAAACCAAGTTCTTAAGAAATATATATAACGTTTTACAATGCATATTTTTTAATGCAGCATAAATAATAAAAAAACTCGTTAAATCAATTCTAAGGAAGTTTTATCTGAAAAATTCTTGAAAATGTCCTTTTTGTGATTTCATAGGTTTCTCTCTTTGATGCTGATTTCTATAACCACGAATGTAGAGCTTTAGAATATTTTTGTTCTTGAGAGCCAGATTAACTAAAGATCAGTTTCGTTACTGGGAGAAGTAAATAAACAGGAGTTATTCTTGAACAAAAACGAAGAAAAGTTTAATTAATTTAACAGAAAAGAAATAATTAATTTAGTAAGACA
Organism: Megachile rotundata; assembly: GCF_050947335.1. Lineage (NCBI taxonomy): Eukaryota > Metazoa > Arthropoda > Insecta > Hymenoptera > Megachilidae > Megachile > Megachile rotundata. The sequence goes on from NC_134992.1 coordinate 3,954,544, forward strand.
AGAAAATGTTGCTAGATTAATCTGATCCTAAAATAAGGATTTGAAACTTATATTTTATCAAGTAAATTTATTTTAAAAAATTAAAAATTAATTGCTTTGAAGAGTAATTTTCAAAACTTATTTGCAATAGTCACAGCAAAATTTATAATAAATTTATTTCAAAGATTTAGCGCTTGTCCATTTTGTGACACATGCCTCATCAAGTTGCGGTATAATTTTATTTATAATTATTTAAAATGGAATGAAGTTATCTAATTTCTATCCTGAAAATATGTTTGGAACCTGATCCTAAAAAGAGTTACTACTCACGTTAATTAATTGTTCAACTTTCATACAAGTATTAATATTTTATGAAGTTAGAAAATTTCAATGAAAAGTCTTTCTTTAAAATTACGTAGTTTCCATAAATTCTGATATTTCCTACTGGTTCCATTTTCAAATTTCCGAAAATTCATTAGTCTTTCCTTATTCATTGCGCAAAGGATATAATTAGAGTATAGAATTTAAATCAGAGAACGTATATGTATACATAATTCATATAAGAATACATTATTTCTGAAGCTGAAACTGAAAATGAAAACTGATCCTTTAAATTTGGTTATTCCTTCTGCGGAAACATTTTAAATAATAAAGTGGTAAAATAAAATACAAATGGAAACGTGAAATAAAAGTGCAAAGGGTTAAAACTAAAACTAAGGCCATTCAAATAATGGTTAGTTTATGAAACTTTTTATTGGGTTGTCCGGAAAGTAATTTCTTTTTTTTTTTCAAGAAAATGAAGGACGATTTTCTTATAGTGAATAAATATCTTATTCTATTACATATTGTCCATTCTGGTCCAATACATTTTACCATCTTTCTGACAGTAACATGATTCCACGCTCATAAAATTTTTGTTCCTTGCTGGCAAAAAGTTGATCCAAGTGAATTTTGACCTCCTCGTTTGAAGTGAAGGTTTTACCGTTTAAAAAATTCTGTAGTGATCGGAATAAATAATAGTAACCAGTATTGGCACTATCGTTCTGTTAATACGTTTTCTCCATACACGTCTGACAATTTTTATCTTGCTTGAACAGCATTTTTACCTTGACGATAGTAAAAAAGTAAAATATGCCGCAAATGCTGCTTTTTTCTTTCCATATTTGATGGGTCACCAACCAAAAACTACTGCGTAGAATCAATCGAAATTTTTCACAAAAAAGCCTTGCTACATCGGTTGTAAAATATACATAATGATTTGCGGCTTAAGTGTGAAGGTAGCTGTAAAAAAATACAATTAAATCCTCTGTTGAGAAAAACTTAATTATTTTGCCTAACAACCCAATACAAGCTTAGTAAATGAAACTTAGTATTGTAAATAATAATTAATAGATAAAACTTAAATGAAGATACTTCCACAAAGTTATTTAGAAAACAGTAAACGATATACGGTGTGTCAGTAAGGCATTCATTATAAAAAAAATTCTAGACTAGAGCTCACTCTCAGACATCTTGTATGTATAAGCCTCAATTGAATTTTATGTATGACGTGTTACCACGCAAAAGCTAATAACTATTTTTTCACGAAATTTTGTATAGACACAAATCTGACACTGTAGATAGTTTTACGACAGGTTTTGTTCTGATAGAAATTGAAAAAGTACAACGAAAGTTGCCTTTTGTTTTACTTTTTCAACCACAATTTCACGTGCATTTTGGCGGCAAAAGGGGGTCAAAACAAACACAAATAAAAAAAGAACAAAAAAGAAGTGTTTGTTTGAACTTACCAGTCATTTTCAAAAGTACAACAGAATGGTGACACGCTCGGTGATTTATTGGAGTTAACGCGTAACAATTTTAAATTGCAATTAAAGTGTCAAAAATACCAAGTCTGCCATAACTCTTTTCAAGTATACAATTGTGAAACACGACACTTCGAGAATTATTTGGCTGTGGCATTCACCACTTCTAGTATTCTAATTTAGACAACAGTTTTTTTAATATTCCAATCATTACAAAAAATAAATCTTACATTATCTCTTCTTAAAAAATATCTGTCTCGAATTTCATGAATATCTTATTCTCTTATTGAATTTTGCAAGAGATATTTATTTTTAATTCTACACTAAAGGTAGACCTGCTAGTATTTCTTCAAATATTTATATGTATTGCATATTTCTATATAAATCTGTATTATACATAATTGTATCACAAATTTCTATTTAAATATGTATTATTCATAATCGCATGTTTTTATATAAATCTGTATCGTACATAACTGTTTCACATACTCTTATACAAATCTATACTGTACATAATTGCATCACATATTTTGTATAAATCTACATTGTCTTATTAATGTAACAAATATTTCTGTATTAATTAGACCTATTAAAGCCTGACAATGAGTATGAACTCACGTAAAATTTCGTGAAGGTTGCATTTTATTTCCCAAGAATGTTGTATTACAAAACCGCCAAGAAAATCTCTTTAATATGCCTTGCTACAGATGTCTGTTTTTACCGTGGCAGTTAACAGGTTAACACGTTGATTGCTTCAGTAGAAATAGTTATGCATAGCGCGACACGCAGTAATATAAATCACCATGACCGTACATGTACGGCCGGATCTGGTTTGGAGTAATAGAATATACAAAACACGCGCAGAATTATCTATACGTTACGCCTCCCATTTGTTTTCATTATTCCTTCAAGGCGTTAAATCTTAAGGTTTTTTATGTCGATATATCAACAGAAGGAAAACAGTATTTATCACATGGTATTATCACATAGGAAGAATGCAATATATTTGTAAATGTTACATTGGATGTCTGAACACATAAAACTTATAATTGATTTAACACGTTGACTATTACAATAAAAATAATCAAATTTAAGACATGTTATAATTATTCAAGAGCACAGTTGATTCATTCCTTAACCTCTTGCATTCTAATATTTGACTGCTACACTGAAGCAAATGAAAATTGCATCAGTATTTTCAAATCTTACCATATATTTTCACAATATCACGTTATATTTCTTTTTCACAGTTCCAAGTAAGTAATATAGATGTTAGGTCTGTATAGAAATTTGTCACTCATATATGAATGACATGACAAAGTATTATCACACTTGTGACGCACAATAGAGTTCAAATGTGATGAACCAGAGTATTTGCAATACGATTGAATTTTCATTTCAATTTTAATTATAATGGCGTACAATCAGAGGTCACTGAATGTAAAATGTTCCTAACATTTTGACTTTCTGTATTTGTCTTAACATTGTGGAAATAATGAGTTAACTATAAGCGACGTAGTTGATTAGAAAATTGGAGGCTAAAGTGATAGGTTGAGCTCTGTACTTGCTACTTTACATAAATAATTTAATAATATTCAATGCATAAATAATTTAATAATATATAATGCATAAATAATTTAGTAATACATAATATATAAATAATATAATCATACATAATACATAAGTAATTTAATTCTTCTTCTTTGGGGATTGCAGAGGTATTCAAACTTTCACACAAAGTAGTTTCAGTACAATTCATTTGTTAATTACTTAAACATTAATGTTAGTAATTTTCAAGAATTTCTTCGAATTTTTAAATGTTATAAAGCGAAATTTGCATTTATTTGCAACGTCAAAACGTTGGTCCTAAGGAACTTAAATTTAATTTAAACTTGTAAACGTGAAAAAGAGCCAGTACTATATGTATAAAAATTTGCCTTATTGATCTTGTGATTCTGAAAATTTACTTTGATGATCAAATTCTAATTAAATGCAAGTATACTCGTGGTTAGAAGTCAATGTGATAAAATAAATTTTTATTTAATATAATACTTTCTATTTATTATAATTTTCATGCAAAAAGAAATATTGGCAAGTTCCCAGTACCATCGGTAATAACTTACTGTTAGTTATAGAACGAAACGTGTCCAGTCAAATATTGATATACAAATAAAACATATCTTTTTATTTTATTAAACAGTGCTACTCCTTAAACGTGTATGTTTTTCAAAATTGATTGTCACGAAAAGGATCAAGGATATTAAAAGATCAACGCGTTGTTTTATGAAATAAAAAATATACGAAATTATTGATATTAATGTGGATGTCCAAATATCACAATAATTAATCATTTGCACGGGAAATTATTTGAAGTACATCTGTATTTTATATCACGAAATGTGAAATTTGCATTATAAATGCAGGTACATTGGGAAAGATCTACAATGCGAAGTTTACATGAAGTAAATAAAATTCATAACAAGTACTGTGTTGGATATTTTAAGCTAATTAAAATCGATTTTCAACAAATTTGAATTTACCTCATTGTTAAAAATATAATTAAAAATATACGAAGTGTTGGCGTATCCATATCAATTAGAAATTACTATGGTATCACGAAGTTACGAAATTAATTACAGTAATATGATATTAAATTTCTAGTGTATAAATTTCGTAGAAAATGAATATTGTCTGACCACCTTGATAATATACGACCATTATCATGATTATAAAATTGTAGTCATTGCACAATATTGATAATGAAACTTTCAGTCACTAACGTAGACGGAACAGTAAAATATTTCTTTGTTAATATCAAATCTAACTTTGATAAATTTAATTGTTTAATATCATCAATGCCATTGTGGAATTGTTCATTGAATTTCGTCATTTGATTGCATTGAATTGTTATTGAACTTATAAATTCAATAGAATGTTACTTTATGACTGTTTTATCTTTAATCCAAGTTCTTTTCAATTTATTATGTGATACAAAAATGGATATTTGATTAACTAAATTTATTACACATTATTTTATTAAAAGGGGACATGTGGTTTCATAGTTGTGATATGAAACAGAAGTTTACAAGATAGCTAGGAAATTATACTTTTCTCTAGTTTTTTTAGAAGTGAAGCAATGTCTGATCTGATTAATAAAATATTCAATCTTACAATAAATTGAAAATTTGGGGAGGAGTTGTATTAAAAGCTGAAACAATGTATTATTAACAAACAATATTATTAGAAAAATTCTACTGAATTTACGTTCCCAAAATGTTTATTACGATGTGTAAATAATAAATATTGGATTAACGGAATAACAAATCATTTTGCAAAATGAATTTACTATTTAATCAATCTGTGTTCAATATTTTGAACAAACATTGTATTATAACATTGTTATTAATTGATGTATATTGCATCGATTTTATTAAATTCAAAATTTTATTTTGAACATTAAATTAATATTGTCGACAAATATTTTATATTGCATCAATTTTATTAAATTCAGGGCTCGCTTACTGACAATGAGATTGAGTGAACATTTTATTGTAGTTAATACTTAATCTATATTAAATATCTTGCTGAATGTAATAACATTACTGTATTAATTTTATTACGTCCAAAATTAATTTTATAGTAAGAATTTCGTCTTCAAATTTTGTAGATAAATTGTTTCAATCGCCATATAACCAGTGATGTTCATTTTTTCCATTTTTAAACCTTGCTAGTTTTAATATTGGGCTGAATTAATTTACTAAATATTTAGTTTGTGCAATATCCGTTTATGTTTAGATTCCATTCAAATTTGATTTAATTCTGGTTCACTAAAATTCGATTAAAATAGGAAACACTCGATAGCAATAATCTGGCTCGTATTTTATCGTTAGCGCACCATTGGGATTAGATTAGTCTAAAATGAAAATCTGATTTTAACCCCAGAATTCCGGGCGACTGAGATAATAGCAATTAAAATTTAATTCTGTATATTATTAGCCATTTCTTAATCTTACAATATTCTTTCACGTAATAATTGCAATATTTGGAACATTTTTATTTAACTATTTGTATACCTAAGTTACTGTTAAACGAGACATTTCCGTTGTGTTTGATCACAATTGACCCAGCTCCGTAATAATTCTCGAATAAAATACCATTTATGTAAAACCTACTAACTTTTATTAACCAGTTAACTATGGCGATCTTTTTGCAAAACGCGCCAGTGTGTGTCGCGATAAATAATCAAGCGATGATGAGTTAGCTCTCAAGAATATGTGACTCCATCTCAAATCATTTATACTTGTTATTTGTTTATTTTATTTCGTGTTGACTTCTAAACATTTTAAACATATTACAATTTACGAATATAATTTAGTTTTCGCCAAAATTATAATTTAAATGTCAAATTGTAAAAAAATTTTACGCATGACTTTAATGCATGACACTTAACTGGTTAAAGGTATTCGAAAGATACATATATGATAAAAATTTTAACGATCAAGTTTTATAAAAATTTTAACATACATTACTTTAAAATTGTGGCAAATGAAATATTTGAATAAATTGTAGATTATGATATCGATTTCTAGTTTCTGTCACATTTTTTCTAAAACCTTCACTAATAGTCTTAAATTGTTTTTGAAAAATATAAATGTATACAGGATGACATGGTACTTTATAATTACGTTACAATAATTTAGAATTATGTTACAATAATTTAAAATCAGTCATAGTAATTTAAAATCTTTCGTCATCCTAAAATAATTCTAGATTATTATTTGAACTATTTTCAAACAATTCATAAAAATGTTAACATACGTATCTACCATTATTGATTGATTAGTTCACTACATCGATTTTTATACAAAATTTACTTTACCTAATACAAATACAGTTATGTAAATGTCTGATGCTGTATAAAAGAATACACAGTGTGCTATATACAGTTATTTTTAACCCAAAAAGGGTTAACAGCAGTCTATTCAAGTTACACCATAAAAAAACTAAAGTTTACGCGGGCACTTTTTAGCCCTTGAAAATTCCGAGGGTTAACGAGGGTTAAAATGAACATTCTGGGTTACGGTTATTTCCACCCATAATTAAAACGTCATTATAAGTAGAAACAGGCTGAATTATATAGAAGATTACGAATGCACGTGTAAATATTTTGAACCATCTGTTTACCAAATCAAGTTTTTAGATTTTGCATATTTTATGTTTGCACTTTAGTCAGAATGACCTATAATCGTATAAAAACAAAATCTATTTTCTAAATAGATTCGCGAAATAAATATTAAATTGTTGCATTTTAAATACCCGATACTAAAATAGCAAGTATCACAAAATGTCAATTTTAATTAACATTTGATGAAAATAATTATATGAAAGTGTTAACAACATTAATATAACAATCAAAATGATTAGGAACAATATATATTCTAATTTAAATTTTATTATTAGTAAGTATTCAATTTCGATTCTTTTATTATCGAGTATTTAATTTACATTAGTAAATATTCAGTTTCTATTCACTTACATTTTGAGAATTTAGAGTTAGACAACATTAACTTGAAAAACATAATTTTATAGGAGGGAGAATACTATGTCTAGTTAGTGTTATTTAACTCTCAATAAATTTTACAAAATCAAAAGGTTATCTATATAACCGTTTAAACTATTAATTTTTGTAGTCGTAGGACTTGCTCGTGAATTTGTTGTAAATACAAAAAGTGAATTTTAAGAGTTAACATTGTCTGATTCTAAAACCTCAATTTTGAAATGACAAAATATTTTTTTTTAGAACATCTACATAAAATTCCAAGTATTCATTCTTTTAGTTAATCAGAAAAGTTTTTATTTAATATCAAAATTTATTGAAATAAATAATATACTCCTTATTCATAATTTTCATTCTATTTGAAACTTGAAAGATCGTTGAAAAGAATACCCAATCTCGTCAGCTAAAATCTTATAGTTTAATTCTAACAAAACCAAAAGCCAAATTAAAAATAACAATGTAACGATATATGCAGTTTTCCGAAGTGTGACAGCAGGAAGCTCTCATTAATAAGAAAAATTAATATTAAAGTCTGCAATATGTACACAGAGGTAATAAAAATGTAGAGCGAAAGTCGCCTTATCGATTCAAGCGCGCTGCGTGGAAAGCAAACCTAAAGGAACGAGAATGACAGTTAAAACTAGTTTAATTAAACCGCTACTTTAAGCCCCTTCTGAATTTATCGTTGACTAACAAAGGAAAAGAAATTCCCGGAACAGAAGGTGAAAAAAAACTGAAATTTCAATAGCGAAGTTCGGCTTACTGAGCCATAAGTCGGAAAATAATGTAGCACCGACTTTGTAGTCTTCGAAACTTCGCTGTAAAACTTTTCTATTTATTACAACGATCTTTCCTCTCGGAGGCTGTTTAATTATTGCTCTTTCTTGTTTCATACTTTCGATACAACGTAAACTTCTGTTGCTTATCGATTCAATTTCGTGTTCTGGAGGAAGGTTCTTAATGCATGAACTATTATCGTAAAGATAGCCACAATGCAATTTACAATGCAACTATGCAGTTTGTTGTTTCAAACTTTCGGTGCAATTCCAGTAATATTCAGAATTTCTATTATTGTTTACGTAATTAAATTAATCTTGTATGCGTACGCTTTCAAGCGTGGTCAGCAGTGCACAGGCGTTAGAAGTACTATCCTTCACAAGTTTATTGTGACGTAAACCGGAATACCATAAAATCATTCATTCACGTATGTACAGATACGACTTTTCATCAGAAAATGAAACTCTTTTAACCCATTCACTGCCAATTACAAGACATCTTGTAGTAAGAGTTTCTACCAAAACTGCCAAGTACAAGATACCTCATAGTTTACGCTACAAGTTCAGATTGATTACAATCGGTTAGCGAATATGTTTACTGCCCTTTGAGTTAAATAGTGAGAGTTATATGTTATATACTCTTCATGTTGAGATTATCGAGTTTCCCGGATAATTGTGACTTTATTTTCTATGCAACCCGTTTCACCCAAACGTTTTGCCGCTAAAACAAACTGGTTTTTACGTGGTGTCACTCCATTTGGAAACACTTCTCGGTACCTTACTTTGCTAAGGCTTTTATTTTGACCGCGTTCATATGCATCGTGTCTGTTTTCTCTTATCTCGAATAACCATGCATCGCACTAGAATATTACTAAACGCCTTCTGAAATAATTCTGTACAGTTTGTACTAAAATACTCCTCCAAGTGAAAAATTCAACTTTTTACCTCTTTATTGTACATTGGTATAACTGTAAATATAAAAAATAATGACTAGGTTATAGATAAAATATTACATTGTATTGTTTAACAGATGTGTTAGTTGTGATTTTCTATAATATACTTAGAGTAAATTATAATAATTTAACACTCTTACAGTTACAAGTTATTACGCAAAATTGTATGCTAAATTTGTGGACATAATTTAATTTAGTGTAAAATAATCAGAAGAGTGAACAAGTCTAAATGAATGTAGTTCAACAGAATTTACATTTGAAATAGCGTTAGTACAAGTTGATAAAAATGGAAAACGATGAAACTTTGAGGTTATGTTAAAAAGGTGATGACAAACATTGTGTTCCAGTTTTATTAGAGTCTAAAGCCTGGAACATCTTTTTTTATTACAAGAAGGTAATAAAATGTCACCTTCTTTGGTTTTCAAAAAGTTCCTCAAGAATAAATTTCTTACAGGGATAAGAGTTTGCGAAAGTTAAAAGAACTTGTTTTCAAGCATAAACTTGCAAAAAGCTTTAAAACATTCGGTTGTATAAAATGTTCCGTAAACAATGGAAAAATGATAAAATCTCAACGGAGATGTACTTCGTTATAGTAAAAGATAGGAATGAATGCATTATTTTGTATCCAAATTTTTATACTGCTGCCTGTTAATAAATAATGAATAAGTGTATTCGTGAGTACTTGAACAATTGAAAATTTCATATTTCTACATTTCTTAATTTCTAATATACATGTACATTTTCTTATTCAAAGTATAATCAAAAGCAGTTTGCTGTTATAAGCATTAAATGAATAAATATGCGTATGAGAAATAATAACTTCTGAATTTGAAGACTTAAGATTTTTAAAAATTCTAAACTTCAACATTTCCAAACCTAAAAACTTATGATTTAAAAAAAATTTCTAAAATTGATTACTCGTGACATTTAAAATTTTAATGATTGAAAATTCTAAATATGAAAACTGTTTATCAAATTTGTAAAACTGGAAATTTATGATTTTTGAGGTATCTAAAATTGAATATTTACGATTAAAAACCTGAAAAATTTCAAATCTTATGATTTGAAAATATTCTTAAAATTGAGAATTTACGATTTTAAAAATTCCAAAATTGGACCACTCTGTATGTATTAAAAACAGAATATATCACGAGCAAATTAATTTCTAAAATTTTAGGAAGATAAAAACAAAATGATTTCGATCTCGAGTGAAGAGACGTATAAACAAATATTGAAGCAAATTAATACTACAACCTTTTCATCGTGTTCGGGATTGGTTAATTGCAACCGCAATTGGTTGTTCCAGTTACAAAACTGTACCACGACCGTGTGATCGGATGTTATCCGCGCGTTTCAATCGGGTTTGTTGAACATTTATGTCAACAGGTGTCGACAAAGATGAAAAACCAAGAGGTGAACGCTTTTTCATCCGTATGTGCTACGCTAATTAACTGTTTTTTGACGTTTCATGTACAAGCACGAGCAGAGTATCCTCGAAAGCAATATTTTACGAAACTCGGTGATGTTAAGTTTTCTTCTACACCGGTCATCGTAATTAATGGCCTGAATATTTGCCGCGATTACAGGTAGCCTGATATTAGACCATGGATTTCGAAATCTGTTGGAGAAGAAGGGACGCTTGAAGTTTTACGAGTTTTTGCGATAATCAAACAGAAACGGTACCGTTATGACACATCCTGTCTCGCACTGATTCATTTTGAAGCTTTACAAATTAATACCTGAACAATCAATGTCAAATTTATACCCACATCAACCACACCCATCAATTGGACTGTTAGTTCCTGAAGAAACGTTTTATTTGTCATTATTTTTAATTTCGATGTTACTTCATCCTCATCCTTGACTAAAAATAGCGACGCGATCAGTATGGTACAGCTGTAATTGGTAGTTAACATTTAAAACTTTCAAAACTTTTAAAATTTTTAGTTTTTAATGGCATTTATTTATTAAAACTCGATAGACAATTTTTTCAGTCAATATAAGCGCTGTTAAATTTTTGTGTAATATTCGTTACGTTTATCGTATTTTTGTAAAATATTTGTTATATTTTTCAGAACATTTGTTATATGTTCGTTATATTTTTACAGAATGTTCGTCACATTTGTTATACTCTTGTGGGATATTTTTAACATTCTTTGTATTTTTCCAATACTTTATATTCGTTATACTTGTTACATTTGTTCTATTTGTTGTATTTGCTCTATTTTTTGTATTTCTTACATTTCTTACACTTTAAAAATTTTTTTTTTATAAAATATTTGTATATTCGTAATATTTTTGCAGAAATTTTGTATATTTATTATACCTTTAGAATTAAGACCTAATATTAGAATTAACTTACCAGATTTCTCTAATAGAAGACGATTTTTAAACAAAATAGGCTGAAATACGGCAAATATATTTCACTCTACATATCCACCATTTCGATGAAAAAAGACCAAGAAAATATAAAAAAAAATGTAAATATTTTATAAATTCAAAAGTTGGAGTATACCTGTTGCATTCTGCACTTAATACTTTAAGTGTCATAAAAATTTTAAAAAGATCTTTGGGTGAGTGATTTTATTTCTGATGAAGTATTTTATAAAATGCAGCTTTTGCAGTCACACAAATCTTTGAATATAACAATGTTATTTGTAGATTGTTAATTAAGACAAGATTCATCTAAACGAACGTTAATACATACAGCAAACTAAAGTGTTATAAGATTAGAAATTGTATTGATTATTTATCTATATATGCTATGTTTTCTTTTGAAACATTAATAGTTGAAACATAAATAGTTGGTACGTTTAATACGTGTATTACAACTAATCTTGATTTTTGCTAATCTTTTTACGGAAAATAACTTTTTAATGAACAATGAATGATTAAGTTGTAAAAGGGAATTTTAAAGGAAAGGTTACGGTAACATATCCTTAACGACATTTTCAAGATCATGATTAGATTCAGGCTCTTTGTCAATATTTCCTCAAATTTTCAATATTTTTATTGATTAATATCCAAACTCTTACCTTCTGATATAAATATCACATCTTATACATTTCACATACCTTACACTATATTAAAAGAACGACCAATGAATGGATTATTCAAGAACAATATTCTCGAGAGAATTTAAAAATGTATAACATAAAAGAAGTATCGCGTACAATATATAGTGAAAGTAGAGTTCATAAAGTTTGTCAACCGCTGAAAATTTTACTTTGCGTGACTACGACCGTTCTTCCCTTGGGCTCTTCATTTGAATTGAGTTTGTGATACATAATAAATGAAAAAGGAAGAACAGTGACGAAGAAATATGACTGTCTTTTTAACATCATATTCCAGAAGAAATATTGGTGGAAACGTTGCTGTGTTTTTAATATTTATGAATAAGATCAACACTTTTGATAAAGTAGTTACATGTAATTTAGAGATTTACTTATTTAAAAAGAAAAGAAATATACAATTTTTATGAATGAACAATTATAATGTTTAAAAATTAAAGAATAAATAATACTTCAAACCATAATTTATCTTCTTATTTAATGCTGGAGTTGTACGGTATTCAGGTAGAAATTCAATTTTATCGTAGCTGAATACCAGTTTTGGGAAAGTGAGGAAGTTATTGCCCACCAAAGTGCTAATTACCCTGTCGGTTTGACACTTGTACGTTGGAATTTTATGATTGGAAATAACTTGGTTCCAGATTTAGAGGGATCGTAAAGATTGGACGATAACGTGTTGACTTAATTATAACTTTCTAGTATGAATATAAGCAGCCACGTTTGTGAAGGCATACATTAACGAAACTATGTATAAAGAACGCAAATTTGTAATTGATTTGCAAAACATTATTTTTATTACTTTTATGAGTTAGAATAACGTTCGTGCTATAACTAGCCTAATAAAATGATGTAGTAGAAAAATTGGAGGTCATTTGGGTTCATATTATTATATACAGGTTTTAAAGTTCGGATTTAAAAATTCTGTACAAAAATTAGCAAAAAAAATACGCAATGAATAATTTGATCAACTCAGTTATTTAATTATTTGAAAGAAATACAGAATGAGTAAGATTATCTCAGTAATTTACATTTCCATTATTTATAGAGATCTGACAAAATTTTATTTAGAAAAAACATAACTCGAGAGATCAGTACAAATTGGAGGTTAAGAATCTCTGTAAATTCCAAGACCAACTATGTGTTTTCTTTTCTTTTCTCATGAAATTGTATGTATACTTTCTTTCGTACAAGTCGATTATGTGAAATATTCTAAATTAAAAAGTGTAGAGTATGAAAAGAAAATTAATAATTCATCAGATATTTTCAATTTTTGTATAAAATATCCCTCTCCTGAACTTAATATATCTCTACAATTATCGATTTCTTAATACTGCATTTGAAGATTGAAATGAGTATTTAAATTAGGTTCGTTGGGTTAATAATTAAATTGGTTTGGATAATCAATAAGTATTTAAATTGAGTTCATTGGCTTACTAATTAAATTAGTTTCAATAATTGACTGAATTAATAACTACCCTTTCCAATTCTGTAAATCATAAAATTAATATTCGAATACACTATTTTAAATAAATTTTTACTTTGGAATAGTTTTTTGTAATAGACAAGAAATATCGAATGTGATTTTACTAAAATATATTTAGTATTATTTATTGACTATTACATACTGAAATAGTAAGCCTGAAATAGTAAGTAAGATAAAAATATTCGTACCATAAATAATTTTTGTAAAAGATATAGATATAAAGGAGGATTTTAGTTAAGTTAAGCTTCGATTAAATTCTAAAATTGCGTATAGGTAATATTTTACTGTTACTTTGCAATTATAAGTATTTTTTCACTATCGTTTTACTTTGAGTAAATATTTATAGTATTTATTTCAAGTACGTTATTATATATAAATAACTAGTATGTAATAAATAATAAGTAATAACTAACAAGTAGTCAAACTACAGTTATATTTTGTTGCTTCAAAAAATAAATTCGACATTCCGTATAATTTATTTTTGCTGTCAGCTAAGCATAACCTTGCATCTGGCGTGAGGATAACGCTTGTTCCACGTCAATCTCCTTCCACCGTAAGATATTTTTCCGCGATTTTCAAAGGAATCCTCTTTTTAGCATGAAACCTTTAGAAGAGCGTTATGTGGTAAACGCACAGAAACCTCTGTGTATCTTGCAAAATTGTGCGGTGGCTGAACACCTCCATTGAGAGCTATCCAATTTTGAAAACCACCAGTAGAAAAAGTGCTCGTGGTTTCTTTACAAATGGCTAACGTTTTGAACGATTTAAGCTGAAGATTCAAAGCGTAAATGATGTGTTCCTTTTTGCGTTAAATGCACTTCTTTTATTTTATGTTCATGTACAACACAGAGTTCAAATATTACTATTAATGTTCAAATTTTAATATTCGAACATGAGTGTCCTCTCTATTGTTGCGCTCTATAATTATCCAGAATTAAATTAGTAAACTTTCTATTTTTTTACGATAAACTATACTCTCCTTTCAATAAGAACGTAAATTTTATTTATTTAAATTAATTTGTTTAATGTATAACAAATAATATGAGGATTGTATTCTTTGTACATCGCAAAACTATTTGGACACTTGAAAGGATTTAACGATTTTACATCAAAAATATATTTGTATCGTGTATACTAATCTAGCTTTTACTGAAGTCGTACTACAGTAATATTAACAAATTTTTGTATATTTGATTTATACAAAATACCGATACACGAAATAGTGTATTGTTCACATTGTATTTTGAAAATTCAATTTTTGTTCCATTTCGTATACCAGTAACATAAATTACTTTCCTATTAAACAGTAAGACAAATAAGAAATTTACTTCACTATCTTTTATTTTATTTCTCATTCATTAGTGATAATTTTTTTAAATTACACCACTTTTGTGTTAAATGATTCAGGAGTGTATACTCTGCACATACTTCTTTCGTAACTGCTACGCGTTAACTAGATGGACATATT
The DNA here is from genome assembly GCF_050947335.1 of Megachile rotundata. Taxonomy (NCBI): domain Eukaryota; kingdom Metazoa; phylum Arthropoda; class Insecta; order Hymenoptera; family Megachilidae; genus Megachile; species Megachile rotundata. Next base: position 3,969,633 of record NC_134992.1, read on the forward strand.
TATTAGACCATGGTTAAATTAATCAGCTAGTATTTTTATTTTTAACGAATGTTATCAAATCTCTTCACAATATTTTGTTATATTTAACATTAGTTCATAGTTTGTTCATAGAATATAAATATCTATTGAACCAAGTTATTATTTCCATCCAGATAAGTAAATAAATTCTCAATAATATAGGTAATACATTTGTCTGCAAATATGAACATCCATATATGATCAACAACTAGGAGTCAATATGTGAAAAAATATTTCTCAGCAATTAATTAAATAAATATCCAATTTACCACAGTTTATCCATTAAAATGAATTTATTTTACTCACAAAATGTAATCGATAGATTTATGTCACTCCTATATAAAACACAGCGAAAATTAAACTTTCAAAATATGATATTAAAGCAAATAGACAAAACTTCACTTGCACTATTTTGCATTAAGCCATTTTTATATAGAGGAAAGTGACCAAGTGTGGAATAGCATACCTAATACGGAATAGTGTCACTTTTCAAAATCTGCCCACTGAATGTCTGTCAAACAGCTATAAGCGTCTTCATGAACTCACTTTGACATACGTTGTGACCCGTCATTCGAGCGAATATTATTGACGTAGCACGGACATTTTGTTTTACTGCTATTTGAAAGCCTTTCAACGATGCATAAATTTGATGTATTTTCCGTACTTATTACTTTACCATGCTTATGTTTTTATTGACGTACCTGGCAGTGATATTCATAAATATTTCTGAACTGAATATCCAATTTCCTTAAATTGACGCTTCTAATTCCGGTTTTTAAATAAAGTAATTCCGCAGTGGAATATGTCAATCTTACTTAGATATTTTTAATACTATGAAACATGTCATATTTCAATCTTGCTTAATTATTTTTGTCCATTCGTCGTGAATTTTGCAATGCTTTAGTTGATAAATATAAAACAAATTTAGTGTAGGATGAACATGACAATGTAAGGTCTTAGGACATAAAGAATGTATTGCTGCAAAAAATATGTAACATTTAAATGTAATTATTGTAAATAACATTTCTTAATTTAATTTTCGTAACTACATAAACGAAAATTTATAAAAGTAATCCCATAATTATATATATAAATATTAGTTACACGTTCTGTACTAATTTTAAAAAATTTCACCTCAAATAAACCTTATGCATAAAAATCCAAGTAGTTATAACTTCACTCGCGAACAAACACCTTAATAATAATCTTTAAAACAGTGAATAAGATACAACCACGATATTTTATGGCTCCGATCATTTTTAATAAAATGAAAACCAACGGTCACTAATGATTACATTTATCATTATTTCAAGTGTAGCAGGAACAAATGTATACGTTTACGTCGGGGAATCCGTTAGCTGCGCGATTACCATGCTAAATATTTACACACGTTATTTATCAAAAATTCCTGAAACGTATCAATAAAACTATCTGACCATGATGGCGATAAATCTTTCTTCAGCAAAACAAGCCTGCACGAACGTTCTTTAGTTGTGTTCGAGTGGTCAAAGAGTTGAGGACAGTCGAAAGTGGCAGTTTCAGCATCGCAGAGCGAACACCAATGGTAATTAATTTTTTGCGTGCGACTCTCGGAAGCAGAGGAACCACGGGCTGACCACGAAATCGGCCTAATGGGTGCCCATTTGTCATTCTGTGAAGGGTGGAAGGCGGGAACGTTGAACAGAACAGGGGAGAGACCTTTGCACGTCCTCGACAAAGACGATAATTTGCACGCGACTTCGTCCACCTCCGTACACGCCTAACATCGTCACCGGTCGACTTGATGGAAACACGAGTAACGTTGTCGCAAAACTGACACGAGGATCAAGGGAAACCGCGAAATGACGCAAACTCGAAACACGCAGCTTTAAAAACCTTCTTATCGACGATCTAACAAGTGGTCCCGCTAAGTTACGTGTCGCTGTTGATTGGAGAAGATGGAGAGAAAGATTGTGTGTTTACGCTCCTTTCTGTCGCATCCATACTAGGTTGAAGTAAATTACTTTAGATAATTCGGGAATTTTAAATAACTTGAGTTATAAGTAGGGGATTTTAACTAAATCATTTAAGACTGACAAATAAAGAATTTTGACTAAATAATTTACGGTGACAAATGAAGAATTTCAATTAAACAATTCAAAAGTTACAGGTGAAAAATTTTAACTAAATAAGTAAAAGCACAAATGAAGAATTTTAGATAAATAATTTAAAAATTACAGTCTGGAGATTTTAATTAAATAATTATAACTCGATAGCTTAACTTTTGAGAATTAAATATTTAAAATTGTAAGATCCAACATTAGAAAGACTTTTTACTTTTAATTAATTGTGATTTTATGCGCATTTATTATAATTTTGAAAGTATAGTTTTTTAAAAGATTTAAAAACGTATACGTAGATTTACTACTTTTTGATACTATATTGCACATAAAAAACGCAGAACAAACAAAGCATTTTAGTAATAAAAGAGCAAAATATAATATATCAAGAAACGAATACAAATTTGTAATTTGTGCAGCTTTTATATTTTAGAAATTATTATATTTTGTATTTTTTATAAATTACAACAATTTAACTAAACATATAATTATAATAATTTAATATTATACAATTCTTTACAAATTAAATTTCGCGCTATGGATTTCGCTGAAAAATGGCGTAACTGACCTAACTTTGTTGACATTTCAAGTCTCTCGCTAGAATTCTGTCTCTGATAATGTAGAGTTAATTGCTTTCTTTCATTTACGTAATTATACTTTTAAACAATAATTATGGATACATACCGGTTAAACAAATAATTACAAAATAGAAACAAGGATAATAACTTTCCATATTAATTTGTTTTTCGCACAAGCTGAGAACCGTTAAGATAGAATAATAAATTGTCGAAAACTTAATAATTGCAAACTATTTTCTCCTTTTTTAAAAATTGTTATAATTTCATGAACTTGTTACGAACGTTTACTACACGTTCACTATATACAATTTTAATATTTACTGACCGTCAGCGGATACTCAATAATAAAGATTAAACGGAACGACTTCGAACGGTCTAAAAAATGAAAAGCATCTGATTTACTACGGCTCAATTTTAGTAGTAATTAAAGTTTGATTTAATGGAGTTCAGGTTATTTCTTAAGTTCCACTTTAACGATTTTTATATTCTTTATGAAACTACATTCAACCAACTACATAAAAAATTATGAACTTGTGTAACTGTACTTTTATCTTACGTTTAATTGCGGCTTATAACATTGTTTATGACAGCCGTATTTCATTCTTGAAACTTTTAGATTCCGGGAAATGAGTATCTCTATACTTGTTTCAACGTTAAAATATAATTATGTTTTATACACTGTTACTGTCATTTTAACAATATCATCTTGCATCTATGTTCTCTGAAAAACTTCATTTTTCATGTTACTACTCTTGTATTATGAACAGAAATTTACTAACAGTAAAAGACTTTTCAAAAATTTAATTACACTTACGTGGTACATAAGTTTTCTTTGGCCAAAAAATAAGAACTTTCGTTAAATCTTGAGATGAAACATGTAAAAATGAAAAATTCTAAACTTGTAAAATGCAAACTTGCAAAACTAATGTCATTAAATTTCAAACTTTCTAGCTTTCTAAATACTTCAAATTTAAAATAATTTATTATTTATTCAATTGTTAATAATTTATTCAATTTAATTATCATTGATTAAATTAATTATTATTAATTAAATTGGAATATTTGTATATTACAAATTTATAAATTTAAGAATTCTACATCTTTAAATTGAGACATTCGTGTATTGCAAATTTTATAATTTCAAAATTTCTTAATTTCTAAATTTCTAAGTTTTTAAATTTTTTAATTTTTAAATTTATAAATTTCTAACTTTTCAAATTTAAAATTTGATAAATTTAGATACCTGTTAATTTTTAAATTTCAAATATGTCAAATACTGAATTTTACAATTTCGTTGCCTCTATCGACGAATACACCATAAAATAAACAAGAATTGTCGGAACTTATCAATTTTTACACCAGAAGCCTCAAAAATCCCCAAAACTCGAAGTATTCGGTCACTAACCCTGGCGCCAAACAACAACGTTGTATTTAATAGTCTACGGTCCATTTTAAGTTCGTAGACTTACATTTTAGTCTACACTGTAATCACTATTGCTATCTGTAAAAAATAATGCACAGTAGAAAGAGAAAAATAATGCTATTCAGAAGTTTTCTTACAACCTGATATTATACTCTGGTATGACAACTGTAAGCATACTTTTTCTCCCTGATACTCTAATGGTAACGTTACACCGATAATTTCAACGGCATAAAAAGTACTATTTATACGGTCTTTACACGCTAGTTGCACCTGGTTCAGGGTGCATACGTTTCCAGTTAATTATATGTTTACTAATGAAAACACAAGCAAGGCTGGCCTGCTAATTGAAAGACACAAATCGTTCGTGTCATGATAACATTTAACACGTGAGATAAACGACACGGTATGGAACCTTCAAAGCAATTTCTTTTTCATTGTTTCAACCTAATCTGATTGGAACAGTTGCGATAGCGATCTATTCAATTTTACGCTGGTATATTTTCATAACATTGTTGCAAAGTAAAACTTTCGTGTTTGGATAAACTGTAATACTTTATTCATGGTTAGTTTCATTATAGTAAAATGGCTCTAAGAATCTAACAAAGCAATTCTTATCATAAATTACAGCAGTATTATTTTTTTATAATACCATACAATAAATGTTTATTTCGTTATAAAATACTGTTCAATCTTCAAATTCATTTCTTCCAGAAAACCATACGTTGGGATTACTTGTATGAGTCATCGATTTATTATGCTCTGACATTAATTGTTAACCCTTAATTATCACACTAAGGTATGAAACGACTCCAACCAATTTAACTTCAATTTTAGCCACTTTATATACTGACAATCTGAATAAATACGTATTTTGAAACCCTAGTGTTCTTATTACTTTTTTCATCAAACTTATATATCTCAGGGATATTCAGCTACAATTTTAACTCTTTCTATTAAAATTGAAAAAAGTTTTAAATTTTTCTGTAAAAATTGTCATTTTTATTTTTGAATTTCTTCTTATTTATAATTATTTATCATTTTTTTTAAAGTAAAAATAATGAGCAGCTTCTTTGTAAGAAATATTTTTAGTGGCCGGATATTTAACATTCCAGTGTGCCATATGTTGTTGAAGTGTAACCGTTAAGTGTTGAACAAACAAAAAAATCACTATTATTTCCTACACTTGACTTTCTTGTATGTCGTCAGAAAAATTTCTTACAAATAATTTAAAGATTTTGCAAATATTATTATATATTTATTCATATTTGTTTACATATTTATGTACACAGTCACATTTTTATCCATATTTTTACGCTCATTCGTTTACATAAAACCTTCCTGATTATATTAATGAAAACATACATATGTATTATGTTAATGTACGTTGTGTCGTATTAATAAGCATGCTACGAATGAAATATTTATCATTGAATTAAAACGAGGAGTGATGATCTCTGAAATCACATAAATTATTATAATTATTATGTAGAACACCCCTTTCAATCTTTAAATTTAAACTAAAATATAATTTTCATTCGTAACGCATTAACAACCGCAAAAATGAAATACGTTGCAATGTATTTAATATTTAACAATTCTGAAAACGAGATAGAATATGATATTTCTATAATAATATGATCGTTTGAAGGTAAATCCATCACCTGTATGAAGTTAGCACCCCATTTCGAAAATTTTTAAATTCTAAAAGTTGTTCCAGGTTGTTCTAGACTTGTTCTAAATTGTTCCAGAAGATAAAAGTTTTATACTAATTATTTTGAAAAAAAATGAAAAGAAAAACAGTTTTTTGGTCTGGCACCCCATTTTTCGAAAATCAAATTTTTTATGGTTGTTCCAGATTGTTCTACTTGTTCCAAAGTAATAATTTCCCAAAAAAGTATTTACAAAGATATAATAAAAAAACGATGTGGAGCGCGCAAAGAGTATTCTTATATCTTCGGGTATTACTACCATTTTCTAAACACCAAATTGCATATTTGATCTAATAATTAACGTAATAACCTGGAACAACTTTGATTTTTGTCAGAACAAATTTTTTAAGGGCACTTTACTCTTGGAAGTAAACAAATTTTTCCCGTTACGTGTTATTTTTCACTGATGATGACGATTTTCTTTTTTTTTTACGTGGGGGAAATCTTCGAAAGATACCCCGCATCCTTGGGGGAGGGCGCGGGGTTATGTGGGATTTTTACCCACTAAAACCCCTACGGTGGTCCTTCCCAGTGCATGAGGGGGGGTTCGGGGGCCCCCAAAGAAGGGGGAAAAATTTGTTTACTTCCAAAAGTAAAGTGTCCTTAAAAAATTTGTTCTGGCAAAAATCAAAGTTGTTCCAGGTTGTTACCTTAATTATTAGATCAAATATGCAATTTGGTGTTTAGAAAATGGTAATAATACCCGAAGATATAAGAATACTCTTTGCGCGCTCGACATCGTTTTTTTATTATATCTTTGTAAATTCTTTGTTTGGGAAATTATTACTTTGGAACAATATTTGGAACAAGTAGAACAATCTGGAACAACCATAAAAAATTTGATTTTCGAAAAATGGGGTGCCAGACTAAAAAACTGTTTTTTTTTTTCATTTTTTATTAAAATAATTAGTATAAAACTTTTATCTTCTGGAACAATTTAGAACAAGTCTAGAACAACCTGGAACAACTCTTAGAATTTAAAAATTTTCGAAATGGGGTGCTAACTTCATACAGGTAAACCCATCAGATCTCACATGTTCAGTCAAAGGTGCAAATAATCCATTTCGAATAAATTGACCCCATACTTTTGGCCCGCGGTGTACGTACGCACGACGTGGTTGACATAAAACGTTTGATGTACGTTTTTATGAAAATAGTATGCTATTCTTGAATTATGAAATACGAGTAGACGGTGTAGTGACATGGCGTGTTCTGTTTATCGAGCGGCACACACGGTTTCATTCAGAGTTCTTAATTTTGGATATGCTTGTAGGCGAGGCGAACCTATTAAAAGTACTTCATCGCAAATTAAAATTGTTTCCGTATGGTATACGATTAAGGATATTGTAGTAAATGAATTGGACATTAATTGGAACATAAATATTAAAAGTGAAAAAAGTGTCAATACAATTTGTACATTTACTTCTCTAAATTTTGTAATCAATTTTTACTAAAATTATGTACATTACAGTAGTATATATTAAAGAAACTATTTGTTTGAAGAGAACCTGAATAATAGATTAAATGTTGCAAAAAGTGAATATTAGTTTTTTCATTAATATATTACTAAATCAATAGATTAGTTGATAATAAACCTGCAGTTTTCTTTCACTTTTAATATATTAACATAGTACGTTCAACCCTCTTTGTTTTATTAATTTCTCTTTCTGGCTGAAAATGGTCAATATTTTTTAAATTCGTAGTGTACAAACAAATTATATGTATAAACAAAATTCAGCATAATTTAGCAAAATTTAACATAAATATTCAAGTGATTAAATTTCTACAAAAAGTTAAATTTAAAATTAATTTTAATAATTCATTTCCTGGTGTTCCATAAATGTACTAATCATTTAAGAAAAACTGTTTTATTTGAAAATAATATTATTTAAATAATATTACAATATTATAATATTACAATAATATTACAATATTATTTAAATTCGTAGTGTATAAACAAGTAGCATATTCGTAGTGTAGAAATAATTGATTTTTTATAGAAAAGAAATTAATTTTAAAAATTAATTTGCGGGTGTAGTATAAATATTTTAATCGTAAAAAAACTGTTTTATTGTGTTTTATGTATACAAGTACGAAATCTAATAATTTTCAATTAGTATTTAAAGAATACTGTCTACGATTTCCTAACTTCAGATCATAAAAAATATGAAGGTTTGGTAAATTTATGGAACGTACTGTTTACTATGTTTAAATATTTAAAATATTGTTTAATATGTTTAAAATATTATAATATATTTAAATTTATTTTAATATGTATTAATATATCTTAACACATTTTATTACATCACTTTTAATACTTTCATAGATTAAACCTTTATGTTGCATGCTCCTGGGGTCAAGAAACATCCCCAGTGGTATAACTTAATGTATGCCAGTAAACGTTCACGAAAGTTGTACGAAGCCATAAACGTTTAACGGACTATTCTCTGTCGAATACTGTCGTAATGTGCCATATAGTTCACTCGATTAAGTCGCCACAGGTACACCAAAACATTTATCAAATTACGGGAATTACACCAATTCTCTGCAACCGTACCTCGAGCGTTAGTTGTAAATGCCTGTCAAGGATCGAGATGTATTTCCTATTATTATAATTCATTATGTGGCGTGCAATTATGTCCCGACGACCGACAAATACATTTTGTGTTTCGCGTATCTCTTATTTGAAAATTCAGGATATCGCACCCACGGGTCTCGTAGCGTAAAACTGTAATATAGGTAACAAGTGGGCCGATTTCAATCCAGCAATACTGCAACTGAACTCAGAGCTCGAGCGTATGGAATTTTTGCGAATATTTCTATTTGCGACTTGCGAGATATCAAATGCCCGTTTACGGATTCGCCGAGATTTTGCGTTTTATTTCGTCGCTTACGAGAAGATTATGATTTTCGCTTCATCGATTTTAATGATATGTTGAAAACTGATAGAAATCGTCTCGGTATTTGTAAGTAAACCATTATTGGCTTAAATATTTCATGTCCTATGAGATATTCATCATTAAAATTTTAACTTAAATATAATTAAACTGAATGCGAATCAGAAATAAAAATTATGGCTTGTAGGTAACGTAAGCATATGAATTTTGCTGTAGTGCAGGGTTCAATTCAAATTCTTAAGTACTAATGTATTAAATTTTCAAATTTCTATCTTGATAAATTTTTAAATTTCCATATTTTCAAATTTCCATATTTCTAAATTTCCAAATTTCCAAATTTCTAAACTTTCAAATTTTCAAATTCCAAAATTCCAAAATTCCAAAATTTCCAAAATTTCCAAAATTTCCAAATTTCTAAATTCCAAAATTCTTAAATTCCTAAATTCCTAAATTCCTAAACTCTTAAATTCCTAAATTTCTAAATTTTTAAATTCCAATATACTAAATTTATACATATCTAACTATCTAAATTCCCAACCTCCGAGTAAACACAATTCTAATTTTCAAATATAATACAAGTTCCCAAATCTCAAATTCTTGTAAATATTTAATCTGTTCTTCACTGGCTTAAACCTGTCATTACGCAAATTTCTCGTCTTGAGCATAGTATTTCAAAAAACTTTTTCATCAAACATCGACACGATCGGCTTGTTCAAAGTTGTCTTGACTTGCGGGTTGAAATTGCATATTATGGAATTCTCGTCGCGTATTGAAAGCATGATTGCATACGGAAAGGCGGTAGTTGCTTTTACTGTGACGTTTAATTTGATCGGTTGGTTTGTCGATAAAGTAAGTAGTTTCGGAAGCTATGGTCTGTAATCGAAGCGAGTACTTTAAGTCCTTATTTGTGGAATTTTGAAGTTGTAAATAAATTTAATTTTTCCAACATTGCTGTCATGTTACGTAATAAACGATCAGTTTCAAAACTGAAAGTCCAACTGGATGACTTAAAAATAGTCAAACATAGTGTTTTATTTTAAATCGAATAAAAGAAATCTGATTGAAGTCTGAACGATACTTTTTCTATTGATACGAATGCTGTTCATTTTTTTTTTTGAAATTGCAACTTTGTCTTTGATTATCAAATTACAGTCATTTTTTCATATTAGCAATCATTTGTCATCATATTATATGCTCATACATAATTACAATATACATAGAAAAATAATCAAAAGGGTTCAGTTTAAATTCATAAAATGAAATAAAATATGTCATTTGATTTTGTATGTCAGTTCCGTAATTCTTTTCAACTACCCCATAAACCGATCAGTTTCATTGATCAGAAGAATACTATTTATCGAACTTATTCTTCTCATTGTATTGTCAATCTCTTCACGTTATTCATGGTTTACGTGTTTAATTAATCTTCACGAGCGGGCAGCATTAATTTTCCTTGGTCAGCCATAGTCAAAGCCGTATTAGCGGTGGCACAGTAAACGCGATTACACTAAATTTTAATTAGATCTATCTATTCGAATCTCGTTAATAAATCCGCGTCAAAGGATACAGGTTGCTGCTTAGTATTCATGAAATCCCTCGGCGGCGTTAGAATAATTTCAAAATTAGCTCGGTTAGCCTGGACGATGCCTCGGAACACAATCGAGATCGTTCTTTCAAACGAATAAGACACCGTTTCCTTCGTTCGTTGCTCTCGTTTAATGGTAATTGGCTTTTCAGAGCGGTGAATCGATACTGACAGCATCGGGGGGTGGTAGTTCGGATTCGTTCGGCTGGAATTTCATTTCACTTATTGGGAACAGCAGTTCCGTAAAAAATTTGCCTGCTAGCTGTTTCCGTGCGGTAAGTTAGATTTATTCGACGAAGCGGGAACTTCTCGAAGCTGGATGGAGGAGGGCCGGCATTCCTGGCTTAATCGATAACCAGGCGCCACCGATATATATCCCGGATATCGCGTAGTGGTAACATTGCATATCGGTGATCAGTCCAGGATACCTCTCACCCTCGCGGAAATATCCCGTGGTTGTGGCGCGGTGTTTTAGCATATTAAATGCAATAACTGGCCACGGTCAGATATCATGCATCGGACCGAGACCGAGTTTCGGTTTTCTCCAGGCGATGCTCGGAATTTTGCAAGTTACCCGTTAATTCGTAGCGAAACTATTATCATAGTCATTCCCATTTTCCCGGCTATGCTCGAATGGTCGCTAACGAGCCTGTGGCCAGTGGTGTAGACAAGACGTGCGGAGAACAAGGGCGAATTGTTTTGAGTTCGAACGGTTCCACGAAATGGCTGCCGGCTAACTCGTAACAATATCCGGAACAGGTTGCCTGGTACCTGTTCGCGTACCTTAGCTTACCGCAGATTACCAGCAATCCCTCGGGTTCAGGTAACAGTTACACGCGCTTTCAACGAGAGACAGAGAAGTTTGACTGTGTACCACGCCGGCCGGCGGCTTCATCGACTTCCATTCGGACCAACGACGCCATTGAATCCCCCATGGTGTTCATAGCCGGCTGACACTAGTCGAGAAATGATGTTCGCCACGGGAGATATGCGTTTCGTAGCAAGCATTTCTTCCAGGGTCTCGATTAGCGGATTAAACGTTTGCCACTTGACGAGCCAGAGAACGTTTAAGGAGGGTTACTTCGTTTTGCTCAGCTTTCGTGTAAAGTTACCCGTGGCGTGGTGTAAATGAGCGACCGACAGCTGTGAATTGGCTACCAGCTGATTAGGCCGTACACACCGCCAAGGAAGTATGGGATTCTCAGCCAGCGGGCTGGTAACTCGATTTAAACGGCGGAATACTTTTACGCAATATTTCATGTAACTGTCTGACCTGGAGAGGTCACATCTATGGTTTCGACTTGGACAACGTTAACTCCAAAAATTTACAAATGAATAGTTTGGAAGTCTTTGTAGATAACGTTTTGAGTTTGTAAAAGTTATTGAGAATCAAAGAACGCTAGGCATAACGTTGTCTGACTTCAACTTATTGTCTTTCGAGTAAACGTTGTTTGACTCTCTAAATCCTTGACTTAGATTTTGATAAAACTTTTGAATGATGAATCTAAAATGAAAATAAATCAATCTGTATTTTAATTCATTCCCTTAATATATAAAATTATACTATGGAGATAAGTTAGTGTAGTTAATATATGATCCAAACTGTACTTCCTTATTAAGCTGAACATAAATCAATTATTTTCGCAGTCGCAATATATACAGTAAATGTAGAAAATATTTGTGCAATCAATTACAAGACTTTGTGAAATTCTTGTTTACTAAATAATTTTTTAGCATGCGGGAAATTTTTAGCATGCGTATATTGCAAAAAATTAGTTATATAACCAATAAGTGTTTGTACAATTTTCACATTTAAAAAAATTTATAGAAAAAATACAGTTCAAATTAATTTAGTATTAAAACATTTTTGCAAACAGTTAGTTAATGTTTTGTAGGATATTCTTTTGACGCAATAATTCCTGCAATAATTTTAGGCATTGAAGTAACTAAATTCTAGCGTTCCAAGTAATCCACAAATAGTCTATGGAGTTAATATCAGTAGACTGTGGAATTATTAACAAACAGTTAATCAATTGGTAAATAATATTTCAGTAAATGAATATGACAAATATTTCAAAAGACTGAATGAGTTCTTTTAAAATAGCATGTTTTTATCATATTAACAGTTTTAGATTTAGATTTAGATCTTTATTTTATATCTGTTTTAAGGATTTAGTGTTTAATTTGTTTCAATTAAGGATCTAAAACCGTTAATTTGCAGTTATTTATTCTGATTCCAAAATAGAGCTGAAATCAATCCTCGCCAATTTTATGGTAGATAATTGAATTCATTTAATAAAGATAATTGAAACTATTAGACGTTATAGTTGTAGATTACATGTTACCCGCAAAGTGTAAGCCATGGGCAAGGCATAAATCAAAGTTTCAAAGCCTTTGAGTCATAACCTAATATTGGATCGCGTTAAATTTTTCATGGACCGCGAAATGGTAGCTACTACCTTGCGTGAAAGTGGTATGAGCCGTTTAATGCAAAAGTGGTGTAAGTCGCTTTTTTGTCTGTTTCGTTTAACACCACTCTTTAACACCATTTGATTTAACGTCTCGAAAGTTGAACTTTCGTTCTGTTAGGAGTGATATAAGTCTAACTTTATTAATTAGCAGGCGCAATAGGAAATTTATACCAAATTCATTTACTTCGTACCTGATTAACCAGTAACCTACTGTTTTAATTAAACTATTTTTGCAATTAATGACTCGTAGAAATTCAACAATGGTATTAACTAATTCTATTAAACGAATGTAATTGTCAGTTTTAAATTTTATTTTGTAATTTTTTATCAAATAGAAGAATAATCACAGCAAAACATAACGCAATTAAAAAATAATTGTAACTGCTTTAGCAATAAATAATTATTATAATTAAAATGTTTTTAGCTATTGCTATCAATGACGAAATTCTTTAATTATAAATAACCGATATTTATGCCAGGAATTATTTTAATACCAATTGGTTATAGTACCAATATAGTAATTGTTTTAAATAGCAGTCCTCCAAATCGTTTCAATGTATATGGTATAGCACGAAATCGTCAAAACCTGTTAAAAATAAAGAATATTTCCTTCGTTAAGAGGTTGTGCCAAGATTTCTGTAGCGTTCAATGTTTTCTCCGTCTCTCTCGCAATTCAGCCAGCACCTTCATGCTGCATTACCTACGACATATGTCTGCATTTCAAGTTTGACGACAAAAAAATATTGGCGACCTCGACAGTTCGCTCGATATAAATGTACCCGGCGTTTAAGACGATTGGCAGATGGAAATTCATATTTCACGGGGTCACGAATTACAAGGCAGCTATCGTACTAATAGGATTATCCAAGGGTGGTGTTCCAGAAAACGTCCAATGAACATTTTTAACACACCATCATCAGCCGAATTAATCCCAGGGCATTCAAGGCATTCATGTTTCACCGTGAGCTCGGAACACGAACACGGTTACACGGAGAGAGTGTAAAAAGGTGTTGCATGACTCTTTAGAAAAACCGAGGGAAACGTTCGTCAACTCGCGCGACTTTTTCCTTTGATAGACGAGCAGAGGACTGGCTGACGTGCAACAACAACGTGAACACGTCGGATGAAAGAATTCGAAGCGCGACATCCATTAATTTACCATAGAACAAAGTGGCCATTGACGCACAACGGTCAAGAATCCTCGTTAATCCGTGTCAACAGGATTAAACGCGGCGGATATCGTGAGATGAAAAAGAAAACCAGCAAGACCGCCGTGCCGGAGAAAAATGCACGCGACGGTGATAAGGGATGAGAGAGGGTGAAAAGATACTCGCTGGGTTTTCTCGGCTGCTAACAGTTACCGTGTCATATTCTTTTCTCTCCTTTCGACCTTCTTGCTCTTTCGTTCGCGACCATCGACCTCCTCTACTTTAGTGTCGTCGCGGAAGCGACGTCTCCTGTAATGAAATTCCTTTATTATTTTAATAAAAGATATTTTCCAGTTAGCGATCAGTACTCGTCAGTGACTTATTGTGCCTCGTAGCTCGTATTTTGACCCCAGTTGCACGCGATTCATTTTCCACCCGGGGTCTTTGTGCTGCTCCCGTGAAAACGTTCCAGCTTACGTAAGTTCGCGGGAGATATTGCGTTTCATAAACTTCACCGGACATCGCGTTCTGTGCCGTAACGCTGGCACGAAACATTGTTTCGTATCTGTTCTTGTTCATCTAATAAATATCGATGTCTTTTATCACAGATCCTAATAAACGTATCATCTCCCTGTCTCGATGCAATAGACTCTGTTGCAAGTTTGATGAACTTTCAGCGACGGATTTCCGTTTTGTTCGCTCCGGCTGTTATATCGATTTTAAACGTGATTTTCGCTTTGACCGTTCATTTAACTCGTGTGATTTAACAACTTTTTGTGTTACGTCGATCGTTCTCAATTAATGGTGCATGAGGGTCAGATCGGTTACGTGGATGACCAATAATTTGTGCAATGTAGTCGCAAACAAAATTAAGCGGATATCTTTGATAGGAACAGAGAATGTAATTTTTAGTTCTGCACAATTATTTTTTTTTTACTGTTTACATATTTATGAAACTTTTTAATTCATGTATCTTTCATTTGGAGATATAACTCTAATTACATTGACGCAGAATTTGATGATAAAAAATTCACCAAAAGCGTGTTTATAATATAGTACAAATATAGAACAAAATGAAGGTATAAAATTAAATAAAGTGGAACTAAATGTATAGAAACTGGTTTTTACAAATGAAGTATAAATATAACACTTATCACATAAATAAGTATCAACAGATATAATCAGTCTGTGATTGATTAAATGTATAATTTGTTAATAGTGTGGTGGTAACTTATCGATTTGTAGAAGTAATGTAATGTGGTCTCAGTAATGTAAATATGGTCTCTTTTAACTGTCTATATATAAGAAATACTTTACTTGATGATACCAGAATTTATAGTTTTGGTTTTGATGTTGTTCACCTATCAGAAGGTAAAGGATCACAATTTTAAGTTATATTGTAATCCGAGGAGAAATAATAACGCCTTCTTGTGGAATTTTGTTATATCATATACACATTTTCAGTTTTTCATTCGCTTTAAGTACCTTATTGTAAATATATTGCATGTTTTATAGTTTTGCAACAAGTATAAAAACGCAAAAAACTATTTTCCTTTAATATCAGGAGATGTTTGAATTAAATATTGATAGTAACTCTCATTTGATATGACACAATCTATATATTATACACGTATGTTTTATTTTTTGTACCTAAGTTACAAATTTCATTTCCAAAGTACATAAACGATTCGTGTAATAACGTAAGAACATATGATAGTAATAAATAAGAGCTCAATCGCAGCGTTAATCAGTATTATATCTTACGTATAGTGACTATCGAATTGAAAGTGACCGAGGCGTATATGCGTATGCTTAGTGATTTGAATACCTAATCATCGGTTAGACGATCAACACCTCTGATTGTTATCTGCTAATATATGCGATCAAGCAAGAAACGCATGAGTGATGATTACCTAAAGGAATCTATCAATGATTTGAAGATCACGTTAAAAAGAGGAAGATTATAGAGTGTAAAGTCTCGAATAATCCAAGTTTCATATTACCCGAGGTGCTTTGAACTTTATATTGTAATTTGCTTTATGCTATCATTGCTATTCTTTTACTCTTAGATATTGATATTATCGCTATATTCTTGTAAAAGATTCAATATTTTATTATAAACTGATTTTTGATTAAATATTCATCTCACATATGTTAATATTAATATACGTTTGTTAAATTTATTATACGATGTACAGTTTTAACTAACCGATGTCATGGTTTTCGTTTTATAATTGAGAACAGTGATATTTTTTTGACCATTTTAACACGGAGCGATATTTTCTACATTTGCAAGTTTCAAAATTGTCAACTTTGCAAATTTTTTAATTTCTTAGTTTTCGATTTTATAAATTACTTCCCAAATTCTCCAATTCTCAAATTTCATATGTTGCTAAAGTTTTAAATTTTCGAAATCTACATACCCCCAAATTCGAAATTTTCAAAGTTCATATCTTCCAAAATTAAAAAATTTTTGAATTTCATGTGTTCCTAAATTCATAAGTTTTCAAATTTTACATATTTCTAAAATTTTGAATTTCATACCTTCCCAAATTCATAAGTTTTCAGGTTGAACATATTCCTAAACTTAAAGTTTTGAAATTTACACCTATTCGAATTTATAAATTTTCCTAATTTATACATTCCCAACATCATAAATTTTCAAATTTCTAGTTTCAAATTTCACACAATCTCAAATTTTCAATGTATCTCTATTTCACATTTCCATTTTTTTAATCTTTTTAATCCTCGAAATTTTCTAATTCATAAATTGATCAATTTTTTAATTTACACGAAATGGAATCTTTACGTATTACATGTTGCTACAGTTTCGTCAGCAGCAATATAATGAGAGTTAATTGTACTTGCTCATCACTTATTACTACTAATTTATGGCTGTATTCAATAGCCTTAAAAACATTGTTAATTTAGTCAGCATCTCTCTCTGTGAGTATTTCATAACCTTTACATAAAAAGACACTTTTATTTATTAAAATAAAAATTTGTATTTTTTTTTTTTTTTATTATATAAAAATATTTATTTTAGTTTTTAGTGTTCACCCATTTGTCGACGATTGAGAGTAATAATTCAAGTTCAAAATACGATAAAATATATACAGCGAAGTTTTGTAGTCCTAATATTGCTATTCATTAATGATTCGTGTATAGGATAAAATGGAAATTTAAACAAAAAGGAGGTCACACGCATGGTATGAGTATAAAACTTATGAATATGCTTTTTTGTGCGTATGCTGCAACGTATTCATGAATAATTTGCGCTAGAATATGAATTTAACACATGAATTATTTTGAAAAATGCTTCCTAAGGAACCTGATACGAATCAAAGGTGTAAAAACTGAATTAACGAAAATATTAATGTATTAAAGCATTTGTATTTGTAATAATGCAAAATAAAAATGTTTTATTGGAAAACAGGTTGTTCTGTGTGTGAAAATTAGTCTAATGACTAGATTTCACATTTTTCTGGAATTTTGAAATTACATTTTTAATTTTGAATTATTATTCTTTAATTCTCAATTATCAATATCGATTTTCAAATAAGTATACATTTTACGCCAGTAGGTTTAAAATTAATAACTTCTGATCACAAATAAATTAATAAAAGTCCTTATCAAATGCCTTCGATCTGATGAGATAAAAAATATTTTACATTACAAGAAGCATTTATTTCAAATAATACAATTAGTTGTTTATGTTATGTATCAGTTAGCAACGGAAACCTGAGAAATGTAGAAACTTGAACTGCGTTCAGCAAGTACTGAACTTTTATAACAGTTGCGTAATTGCGGTAAATGGTCGCTAGTATTTACTTACGCCTTGTAATCTCGTCGTTAAAAGGGATTATAATGTCATTCGTGTGTTGCCACTGTTAAGTAGAAACTAGTCTAGTTCAAGGATCAGTTTACACAAAGGATCATTGTCACATTCTAAACGTGACACTCTCCTTCATGAACTTGAATTTCATTGAAGATATTCATTGAAGAGAATAGATCGTGGATTATGATGGTGCTCAAAATTCCATTTTTAAAATATTGGATACTTCAACATTCTCATGTTTTATACTGAAATATGACTCTACTTAAAATTGTATTATTTCGTAATATTTTAAGAGATGATACAAGAGATGTTTACTAATATTTCTAATGACGAATACATGTAACTGATTTTCATTTTGAAGAGTCAGATTATTCACAAGTTACATGTACAAAATAAAAAAAGTAGCATTTTGCTGCTATTAGAAATGCAAATTCGACAGAAATATTTTTAGATCACGAAATCGACTTTATTAGCCTAATGATATAAATTCCATAATAGTTTGCGTAGATTTTTATGAATTTAAACATTAGTTTTTTATAAATGATATGAATAGATTTTTATAAATTTGAATATAGAATTTTTATAAACGATAAGAATAGATTTTTATATATTTAAAACTTGGATTTTATAACTGATAGAAAAAGATTTTTATAAACGGTAAGAATAGATTTAAAAAAAAGAATATAATTTAAAGCATAGGTTTTTATAAATAATAAAAATTCTTATAATTTGTTGACTAATAAATTTGCATGGAAATAATGTTCCACTGTCAAATAAATATGTTCCAAATCGTCATGTAGAAAAGAAAGTTCATTCTTGAAAAACACAAAATTTAATTGGTAGCAATCCCTAACTTTTAATTGAAAAATATTCAAAAATATTATATTACTCATAAGATTAAACAGGCTCTATGAAAAGAGAGAAACACTTTATTTTTGTGAAATACGCATGGTCCAACCGTGAATTTATGCATTAATCGACATCTGCAAGGTATAAATAAATCATGTGATTTATGGAATCCACAGTTTATGGATTGCATGATTTATGTTTACTTTGCAGACTTCGACATGTCACAAATGCATAAACATTCGCACTGTAATTATTACAAATCTTTGTTCCGTGTTAATTAGTGGCGTTTAAAGCTTTCCATGAAATATTGCAAGGTAAAAGTCGTTATTCGGTCATTTTGTCCCGGATTTTTTATAGGAGCACGTTTTCCACAATTCTAAAATAACGTTACAAATCTGCATAGATAAAATAAAATTATTCAAAAACAAGTGACGACCGAACAAAAAAAAACATTCCAACGAATTCTGCCCCAAATTATTATTTAAATTCACGTAAACATATGAAATAGTATGGTTTGCGTGGGAAATATTGAACACATTTCGGGTGCCACGAAATACATACATAATATTTTTTTTCGAATGGAAATTGCATAGTAATTTACGCTTTTGTGTAGGCTCGATAAATTGTATTTGCTGTACAATTTTTGTTATATCAAAATCAATATTTCAGAACGGATGAGTAGTTTTACTGTAGCAGAAAAGCATAACATTTTGTTTTATATTCTATAAGTGTGACCAGAGTGTGATATTAATATAATACAGTGTGATTAGAATATAATATTAGTATAATACAGTATGGCAAGAACATGGTATTAATATACCACAGTGTGATTATAATATGACATTATTATAATACAGTGTGTGATTAGAATAACAGTGTACTAGCATAATATAGTGGGGTTAGAATATGATATTAATATAATGCGGTATAATTAAAATATGAAAATATAGTACACAATGATATTAATATATTACTAAACATATATAGAGTGTCCCATAATTAATAATACAATTAAGTAGAAGAACATTTAACAACGAGAAGTCAGCAAAATATATAAAATAATGATTTTTCATTTGAGAATTCGTTTTTAAGAAAAGAAAAAAATTCTCTAAAATATTTGTCAAAACAATCAAAATAATTACCAAAATATGTATATGGCAACATAAAATGACAGTTGCAATATTTTTATTAATTTCTTGAACAATGGATGTTACAAATGGTTAATTATTATGAATTGCATTATTAAATATTCTTAATTCTACATATTGTATTGTAGGAAAATAAGCCGTTAAGACTCGAACCAGCGACAGTTAGAAGCGTATAAAGAACTGAAACAAGAAATACAAACATCAGCTGTCGATAAGGTCGCCGATGAACAGTCGATCGCGAAATACATAAACAAGCGACAGATGAATGATCGAGAGAGAGAGTGAAAGAGAGTGCGAATGAAAATAAAAGTGACAAAGAGATATTGAGTGCGATAACCTGAGAATCTGTGTATGTGTGAATGTGGGTGAGCGATTAGTATATTTGCGAAGGATGCATGAAGTCGAGAACGGTTTTAGCGAGAATAGCGAGACAGCGAGATAGCGAGATAGCGAGGCTGTGAGATAGCGAGACTGTGAGATAGCGAGAAGTTAGTGTAAGAAATCAGCGAGATAGACTAATACATATTAAGTTAAAATTAAATCAAAAACCTATTTGATTCATTTTCAATCCCACAGTATTGTATTGTACTAATATTATTAATTGTATAATTGCATTGTATTATATAATTATGATTTAGATAATAATATGTTCTGCTAAAATGCATTAACAATCAGTCAGTATTCTTTATGATATTGCTTATACATTTCTATTAAAAATGTCAATAAATAATATTAAATATTAGTAAAAACAAAATGTCAATAACTGATATTTCTATAAACAGAAAATTGTTCTCTTAACCTTAACACTTATTTATGTCCACTCTCTAACCATGTAATACTTTGTAGATATCTAATAAAATTCCCAGAAATTGAGTCGTTATGTCAGATTAGAACCGAACAAAAGAAAATCGTTACACAGCAAAGTAGAAAAATAAATAAAATCGTAGCTACAGGGAAAATACATATCAAACAGAACAACAAAGACGGATAGTATATTTCTTACAAAGAATTTCAGTATTTCAGTCTTAGGTCCAATCTGCGGGAACGTCAATAAAATGTTAGATCTTTTACCTGGAAACATTCAGGAAGGTTGTGATATCCTTTGTTGAAGATGAGAAGACGTAAAGTCACGGATGGGATCGTTTTAAGGAGCCGCTCTAGAACGGTTCTGTTTAGATTTTTATAGACTCTTACTGGATAATCTCAAACGGAATACCTCCTTCTTTGATGAATGCCTATATAAACCGGTAAATGCCCATAGCTCTTTCTAAATTGGATTTCGATTCTTAAACTCCGACCTGTCATGGATTATCCCGACTGCGTCTTTGGAATCGAGAGTCAATGTAAAACTCCGATTTATCGGTCTTCGTAAATGAAAAATGGATCTGGTTAAATTATTCAAGAGAGAATTGGATAGAAATTCGTACGTAAATAGTTTCCCACTTTCTGAACATTTATCATTCTTGAAAAGAAAGTTTCAGTCTGAAGATTATATGTATTTAAACGAAATATTCTTTTTGATATATTTCCGATTGAAAAGATTTTCTAATAAAAATAATTATGAATGATACCTATATAAATATACTTAAATATTTCTAACAAAATTTATGGGTTTAGTTATCTTTCTTTGTTAGACATT
Organism: Megachile rotundata; assembly: GCF_050947335.1. Classification (NCBI taxonomy): domain Eukaryota; kingdom Metazoa; phylum Arthropoda; class Insecta; order Hymenoptera; family Megachilidae; genus Megachile; species Megachile rotundata. Next base: position 3,991,035 of record NC_134992.1, read on the forward strand.
TATTTAGTTTATTGCTATATTTGTACAAGTTTTTAGAATGAAATAATCGTTGTATGCTATGAAAAGTTTACTGCATTTATATTAATTTATAATTTTCTTTTCATCTTTGATAGAGATATTTGTTTTGCTTATGATTTAATTCAGTTATACTGGTAATTAGACAGTGGATTTATGTAATCTTGTAACAAAATGTGTAAGATACAAGATTTGTTAAAAATACAAGGTGTCCCAAATAACGAGTATACAGGAATATGTAAACAATTTGTGAAGAAGACTAATTTACTCATAAACTTTTTGTCTTTTGTTACATTGACTTATTAAACCTGTAAATATGTCAGTAAAAACTTGATCAAAAGTGTATGCGTGTAATAACTTTTGAACGTGAGTCAATAAACTTTGAATATATTCTTTATGGGCACGCTGTATATTCAAAATATATTTAAATCTTACCAAAATATAAGAAATATATATATATATAATCCGCATTTACGAAATTTACGTGCACTGGAAAATGCGCCTCTTTGAATTTGGAACCAAATTACCCAAGCCATAATACGGCAATGCATTAATATGCGTGAACGTTTGCAAGATGTAATTAACAACCGTGGTGGTAATACTCGATATTAAATTTACAAGTCCTCGAATTTTTATTGAATAAACAAAATTACACTCACCCGTGCAGACATTGCGGCAGGCGCACATACTTGCGCGCTCCCACGTTCATATACCTGCATATACACGGCACACATACGCACGAACTCACACACACAAGAGGAAGCGTAAATCCGACATTCTCAGACCAAAGCATTCTTTAAAAATTTAGCAATGATACCGGTAAATGTAGAGACACAAACTTTTTTAGCCAACAAATGTATTAGTCGCGGATCGGAGTAGTAATGACGTTTCCTTAACTCTTTTCGTTCAAATTTCAAAGTTTGATCCATCGGTTCATAGGGAACAAAGAATTGGAGCCATTTGAAACTTTGCATACATTTTGTGGGCAATATGAGCTTAAAAAAAACCTAGACATAATCATTACAATACTTATTTACAAAGATACCGTAACTTTTGTAATTTGTGGAAAAACGCCGTTTTTTGACGTTTTTGTACATCAACATTAAGCATAAAAAAAACATTTAATCAAAAACTGATATACCCATTTTAAAGGGTACATTCTCCGCTTTCTGGAACCGTATATACAATTTCTGTTCGATGGTGGGTTCAGGAGATAATGACTATCAAAGGAAAAAGCGTCATTTTGGCTTTGGTAGCTCATAACTTTGCGACCGATCATCGAAACGAACTTCATTGACGTGCAAATTATAGGGGAAGGAACAAGGAATAGTAATCTAGAAGTGGCATTAATCAAAAAAATTTTTCCATGTCTTTACAAACCTTAAAAAAAAGAAAAAATATTCTAAAATTTTTTCATCGCGATTTTTTGCATATTTCGTTAATGATAATGGGCTCAAAAAGTTTTTGAGATAAAGGGTCGAAAACTAGAGACCTGAAGCTTCAAAATGACTATTCTGGATGTCTTCTATGATGAATTTCAACGGAGCCAGAGCAATTTGAAAATGACCTAAAAATTTAAGGAATTTTTCTGTTCCCTTAATTTTTTTGACTAGTGTATAAATCTTTTACACATTTATATTTTAGCGTGTCTTCATAACAAAAAATATTAGGAAACAACCCTCTAACTGTCCCAACATTTTCTTCAAGATGCCGCAACAGTTACGTGACGAGTGTGTAGAACACTAAACTCGTTTAGAGGGGTACGAAACGTTTCTTTCTGGAATTATCAACCATTTTTCTCAAGATGTCATCCTCGAAATGATAACGATATGATGTATTTTTGTTGTAGATTACAATATTGTACATCTTAACATGTTCCTAATACATTCGATATTGCACCCCAAAAATATACTTATTAAAAACGGTAATAAAATAGAGGAATGGATAAAAGCGAGTAACTGCTTATGTTGGATAATAATTTTAGAAAACAAACTAGGCGGTATAGTAACTTTTAAATCTTATAACTCGTAAAGTACTTAACGAAAAAAATGTTGTTATAGTGTTTTGAAAGCTACAAGAATATACAATGGAAAAAGAGGAATTCTATTAAAAAAGTTAAAGGTGACCTTCATGTGACCTTAACAGCACCGTTTCAGGTCGTATTAACGCTACTATCTGCTGTGTCGCTTAAAACCTTTTTTGCTTTTATCTCAAACATTTTTCTCTAAAATGCCGCGTTTTTGAAAAAGTCGGATAATCCGGATAGTCTGAGGGACTCAATATTTACAATATACAGGGAATCTCACAATTATGTAACTCCCAGAAATAGGTTGTTAGCTGAGGTGATTTTGAACAACTTTTTCTTTTGCAAAAATGGGGTTTGTGGCTTCGTTTTTAAATTATTAACGAAAAATATCGACCAATCAGAAGGTGTAAAAAACAACTGTATTACATACATAGTTACTGCATGGGACAAAATGACACTGCGGTCTTTGTGTGTCATGACGTATCAGCTCAGTACGTTCCATTTTAGTTAGCTTTAAAAACAACAAACATTCATCCCATAAAATTTTTTAAATTCAATCTCACGTTAATTTTTAATACATTAAATGACTTACTTCATGTGAGTATTATATGATGCTACGTGTCTTACGAACTCTCCACTCAAATATTTCGGTCATTTCCAAAAATACGAGAAAGTGTTACGCGCAACAGTTGTAGGGTTTAAGAAACTGTATAATATAGTTTAAATGGTATTCTTGCTAGTGAAGGCGCATGGAAGATATGGTCTCCTATGATTCCTTAAATGAAATGTCACAATACGTTCACAATAATAATCTTGGCAAAATATCTCAGGTTATTCAAGTCCGTTGGGAATCGTTAGTGTAAATAATTATCTTCACAAGAAGTTACGTAGTGCATGCTTACGTAGTCGAACCCAATCTCAGTCCTGTGATCTGTTGACGAAATGCAACGGAGGTTCGTTTGCAAATACCAAGGTTCTGGTACATAAAATTATTTACCAAGATATTTTGACAAGCTGTAGCCATAGTTGGCGCAGTAAATGACACGGATCGCGCCGAAGGATCGCGTGGTAGCAGTGTAATCCTTTGCTCGTGTCCCTCGGGGGGAAGTGACTGTCATGTTAGTTAAAGCTACAACCGTTCGTCGAGTATCCGCTATCCGATCTTACCAGAGACTCGTGGGACACAGTTACACCGTGACCGGCGGCTTGACGAATCGTACGTGCCTAGCCAACCACCGGCACGACCCAATTTTCCAATGTCATAATCCGACATTAGATAATCTATCCTGGCAACCCGATGATCGAGTGAGATAGTTTTTCTGGGTCCACCGCGTGCTAGGTCGGCAGCGTTTCAAAAGGTTTTGCCGTTGCGTAATGCGCGAACATTGCTGGAAGCGACGTGATTTACCTTTCGTTATGATTTATCTTTGCATCCCCTTAATGAGACGAGAATGAAGAAACGTGTGGGCGTCGGGGAATTTGGATTGTCGTTTCGCGCGATTACTTGGAAATACCTACGGAATTGGATGACTGGAAGAAAATTGACAAACGACGATTAACCATTCGGATGAAGATCCTATCACGTTGAAGGATTTAGGTCCGCTATTTTGACTTGGTGATTGACGGTATGATAGAGTTCTTGATTTATGTTGTTGTATGACAATATTTATGGAAGTCAAGTGTCTTTCATGATCTGTTTTAAAGCCTTGATTCATTTCTCAACCTTAGTATTTCTACAATTCTTAAATTTTTAAATTACCACATTTCTTAACTGTTTAATTTCTAAGTTTGTTTATTTCCTTTTGCGTTAAAATGTTAATATGTTCATTTTTTAGCATGATAATTTATTAATTTCTATATATGTGATTTCTTAATATGTTTAATTCCTTCATTTCTTCATTTTTTAATTCAAAATTTCCTAACTTCATAATTTCTTAAATTCTTAAGTTCTTAAATACTTAAATTCTTAAATTCTTAAATTCTTAAATTCTTAAATTCTTAAATTCTTAAATTCTTAAATTCTTAATTTCTTAATTTCTTAATTTCTTAATTTCTTAATTTTGAAAATTTGTAACTTTGTAACTTTGTAACTTTGTAAATTTGTAAATTTATAAATTTGTGCAACTGTTTTGTGGATTATTTAAAAATATAACAGAAATAATTGTATAGGCAGTCAATCCGAAAATGTTAAGAAAAACCTTTTAAATGGAATTGCATTTTTTTACATCAGACGATTTTCTCGTACATTTTGCGAAAAAAAGTTTTGAGGTTTAACGTTGAAAAATGTTAACAGTTCGTCGAACATTTTAAATTAAAAAGTGAGACATTTCGTTTAAAAGTTTGATGTACGTTTACATTTGCTTCTTTTTAAGGGAACTATAAAGTTTGATGTATATTTGTATTTTCTTTTTTATTAAAGAAAAAGTACATATTTTTTGCAAGGGCCGGTTCCTGTATATTCGCGTACAATGTCGAACAAATATTAAGCTCCAGTATTAAAAAAGTAATAACAATTCATGAAATTAAACTCAAAAGCGATTTATCAGGTAAAAATTCAATGTACATTTCAGTTTTTTTTAACAAAGGTGCATATTTTTTTGCAAATACCGATTCTGCTGTATTCAGTTATAACATTGAAAGAATGCATAATATATTTTTAATTTTGGTACAATACTTAAATTATAAGCAGGAAATATCTCATGATCTATTAATATTAACAGTATTTTTAAGTATTTTCTTATATCTTAATATTTTATTTACGAATGCATAAAAAAATTAGTAAGTAATATAGGATCTTTATGATTTCGTGCAACCAATATTATAAATGATGGATCATTAATTTCCCCATATCAATGTCTAAATCTTTTCAGTCGAAAATCATTTCTTCATGTCATTAATTTAAACTTGTCTCTAAACTGTATTTAGCAAGTATGTATCATTATTAATTCTGTTGTTGCAATGCTAATTTGTCAGCATTCATATTAATTAAAAAATTTCAAATCATATATACAGATAATCTAAGCAATATACTGAAAGTATGTATTATTTGAAAATTACTGTTAAATTTGATTTTTAAAAAGGTTTACAAAATTATTCAAAATCGTTTGTCTTTTTTTAATGTTTTCTGCAACCGATATTATGAATTTGTAGGGCTTTGTACTTTATTATTAAACGAAATTCTCTCAGTTATCAAATGTAACAATTATAATTATTTTATAAGTATTTTTATTTTATTAAATTATTTATTTTCAACAAATATTGTTGCCATAAGTATAAATTGGTGTATTTTATTCGACTCCACTGAGATGCTGCATATAAATATTGGTTAAAAAATTTTGTATAAAATTCACGGTGAGAATAAATGGTGGTCCTAATTTATTCATGGTTACTTTAAATATTCAATGCGTTTTTAGAAATGACGCACATATTGCATTAATTCGCAAAAAAGTAATGAATTATTAATTTCGCCTGATCCTTTATTTTCGTATACGTAAAAGCTGAGAATAATGTAATATATGGGCGTAAGGATTTATTTTCAGGCTCATTTCATAATATTACTTTACACGGATTTTGAATTTATTTTTACATGCAAAATATTAGTTGCCACGAATATTATTTTTATAAATTTTACATTATTATAAATTAGCAATATTAATTACTGATTATAACTAACAATATTAACATTATTAGAACATATTATACAGGGTGTTACCTGTAACGCTACTCACGATTTTTCTCCCACTTGCAGCCACCTTACGAAAAAAGTTTAGAATAAAATTTGCAGAGTATGAAGTGCACAATAGATATTAGTAAAGCAAATTTTGAAAACAGTTTGTTCTCTTGGCAAAGTCAAGGTCACCTTGGGTTTTTTAAATAGGAACATACATTTTTTTTTTATTCATAGCTTTAGAGGACATCGAGACGAATTCAAAACATATATTACATTATATTTTTATTAACATATTACTCGATTTACAGAAGTGGAAAAATGTAAAGTACTTAGCTTTTGACTTTGTTAGGGTAACCATTATTTGGTTCCAAAGAGATTACTGAAAGTAAACACGCGACTAGAATATAAGAAAAATACACTTTATTTAATTACATGTTCAAAATGTAACATATGCCGCCTTCCATCACATAATATTCCAGTCTTTTACTTTACATTTCCACTTCTGTAAATCGAGTAATATGTTAATAAAAATATAATATAATATATGTTTTGAATTCGTCTCAATATCCTCTAAAGCTATGAATAAAAAAAAATGTATGTTCCTATTTAAAAAACCCAAGGTGACCTTGACTTTGCCAAGAGAACAAACTGTTTTCAAAATTTGCTTTACTAATATCTATTGTGCACTTCATACCCTGCAAATTTTATTCGAAACTTTTTTTCGTAAGGTGGCTGCTAGTGGAAGAAAAATCGTGAGTAGCGTTACAGGTAACACCCTGTATATAATTAGTAATATGTAGTATAAAATATTGTTAATATAAATATTTGCAATATTAATGATTGTAGTTTAATTTTTTTCATTGAGAGAGGATCGAAATGAAAGTTTTTTCTTTAGAATAGGGACAAAACTGTTTGGGCAGTCAAGCTGGGAGATCAACGATCATAATTGTATTCTCCAAATTAAAATCTTTAATTAAAATCTTTGACCAAAGCCCAAAACGGTTTAAAATCTTTAAACCGCTTGCGATATTATTTTTCAGATGTGTCGACCATTCTTCACCGCTACAATATTAAAACAAATGCAGGAAGTTAAAATATTATATCAACTTTATATTCAGTGATCCTTGATTATGCAATGGATAATTGCACTTAAACTTCAAATTGAAGCGTATTAGAATTCGACCAACATTTATCAGATTTAAACTCTAAGTATGTCACAAGTCAGATTCGTCAAAATATGGCAAGGTTAAATTATCGTAATCTCAATAGCATCTATAAATTAACCCAGTGACTTATAACATCACATTATACATTTCAAATGAGACATGCACAAAGTGACATACAATGTTTGTATACAGATCGAGGTTTGAGTTCATACCAATTGAATTCAACGCCGTTCTTTATTTCAATATTAGAATAATAACATGTCGAGAAATTTGTAAGTTAAGGGGTTAAAAAAAAGAACTAACCGCAGGAAGTGTATAATGTCTTGAACGCATAATACTTTAGCGCCATTAGTGACCCTGGCTGAAGATACGTTAAGCGGCGAAACTGTACATAACACTTGTAACACCGCTAGAAAATCGCATTGGCCTCTATTAGAAGTTCATATGCACACGATCAACTCGCACAGGTAGAGACGCCCCATTGACCCACAAGAGACGATATTGATCTAAACATGGTCGACTTACACCAACGTGCTCCTATTATTAACTGCTTCCAACAAAGCCGGTCTCCCAGGCTAATTACAAAAACGGGGAAAAGGAGAAAAAATACTGGAGATCTTATCGGGCCGCTCGACACGAGAATGAACAAAGCTCGGGGTGTTGTTCGCCGAATGCCACCGAAGTAAGTAATTACACCGCCATGTCAGCTCGAAAACGAAGCCAATGCTTGACGATCAGGGCAACAATGTTTCCCTTTGTGCCATTTATTATGCCGGTTCATAACTATCTCGTGGCAGTGTGTACACACGTTTAAACGGACGAAGATGAATTGCTAGATAACTCACGAATGGGGGAAAAAATTTACTGAATTATCCGGTAAGAGAGTGTCGGCTGCCTTTTATCGTAGCTCACGCGTAGGCGCATTGTACTTACGATGATCAGAATATTTTCTATCGTGATAAGCGATGCGTAGGAGAAAGTTAAACAGATTGCAATATCATCGGTTGGAGAGTAAAAAAGATAAATCCGTAATCTGATCGACCTTAAGCTGAGACCTCATCTGTGTTATCGTTGGCAATCGCAAGAAAGTCGTAGTTTGCAATTTGTTCGAGCTGCGATTATCTCGGTGTAATTTGTTCGATTTCTCTCGCGTGTTAAAGAATCTTAATGGCGATAGATTATTGATGCTTCCTTCGATTCTGGACCGAAGCTGACTTATTAAATTGAACGATTACGTGTACAGTCAGGGATAAAATGGAAAAGATACATGTTTCTGAGTCAAAGGATTTAAATTCAGTCATGTTTCTTAATTAATATGGTATTTTGTACTTGTCATTGCGCTCACGTTCGTATTAATAAATTGTTATAGTAATTACTGAAAGAATAAAGTGCAAAAAGAATAAAATAGAATGTTTAGGATATCCTTTAAATGGATGGAATGATGAAAGTAAAACTGTATAAAATTGTGTGGATGAAAGTAAATGGATTTCTTCATTTTTTCATACTTTATGTCGATCTAGTATTTTGTGTTCAATTTTTTAACTTTAATAATTGTTTCTAATAGTTCAGGAATAATATCGACTGGATTAGTGTTATTTTACTGCATGTAATATATTGTAATTGGTACTATTCTGAATACAACCTGTAATTTTATATGAGAATCCAATCTATGGTCTGTAATAGTTAATTTAAAATTTTCAGTTTATGAAATCATTAAAAGTTATCAAACTTAATAAATTATTTATTAACTATTTGTAATGTTTCACAAACTGATTCTTATAAATTCTTATATGAACTGTAATTTTGTATAATATTATTAATATTTTAAATATATCTGAAATATCAGTTACGTAAAATTAAATTATATTACATATTTCAATAACATATTTCATTATCTTCTTCCTTCGTCACTATTACCCAAAATAAATTTATCTTAATTGTTTAACTTTACATAAACTGATTTCAAGCAAAAAATATTTGTAAAAAATTATTTGAGTATTTATTCACAAAAATATTAGAAATTCTACAATCAAAATGATGTTAGTTACAATATGCAATGATTACTGTTTAAGAATTTACATAATTATTGTGCTGTACTGTACAATTTAACATTGATTGGTTTATTTTTAACAGTACGCATGTTCAATTTTAGTATACCTGTTATCAAATCATTAAGCATGTAAAGTAATTTTCGATTAAATTGCATGCATTTACGTTACAGTAATGTTTCGACCTGTTTTTATAGTGAAACCTGAACAGTACCTAAAAAAACATGTTGGAACTCCGTAATGAAAACGTGTGTAATTCAATCGCAAATTAGTGCACGTACAACGACAGGATAATAAGTACATTAAAATATCGTACTTTTATTATTAAGTAATTAACGAAATACTAATAGGAAAATTGGAGAAATTATTTCACTGCAAAGCCTGTGATCAACTTTCCTTTTCTAATAAATTTCCTTGAAAACTGTGTATACATATTCTATTACAGTTTAATTACTGAATTTTTAATTACAGTTGAATATAAATTAATAGCTTAATGGATTAAGAAGCAATAATTTAGTTAACCAACAAATATTGATCAAACATGGATGTTGTATATAGGTCAAATAAGTACTAACAAATTTGTATAAATATTTTATTAACACCGAGTATATTATTTTATGAAACATGTCACTCAATAATGATAACAACGGAAATGATAAAGAAATAACAAAAATTTTAAAGTCAAAAAAATATTGGAGAAAGGAACAAAAATAAAATGCATGATTTAAATATTCTTTTAATAGTTCGTGTGCGTTCCTTTCGTTTTAATAATATTATCTAATTTATTTATTTTGCAAATAAAATTAGGATGTATCAATATTTTTTTTTGTTCATTGTATGACTGATTTTAAGATTTAAAAAGTCTAATATAATTTCACAGGATGGCATTCATATCATATCAATTTAAAGTTTGAAATTAGATACAATTGACCACGTAAATGTATTATTAATTATTCGTATATTATACATTATAGATTAATCATTCATAGATATGAAATAATCGGTTTTATGTTCCAATGCCCGATGAATTCACCAATTTGCAGCTTAGTATTGTCCATTAACGAATATCCACTTTCCAATCGCTTCTAACTTAAAATGGATTCTTCCATTCATTATATCCACCATCAATAATCTGCAGTTCCAAGAGAGTTTCGTACAATCCATTGACATTTTAGAGCATGAAGGATTGAAAATGTAATATCTGTTAATGAGAACAGCTACACCATCGATTGAATCTGATATACCGTCAGTGATATTCTGACTGTTTTATATTATCAAATCTAATCTCTAATTTTGTATTTTTCGGAAATAGTCTTTTGCGATAATACAACATTGGCTATATAAGATTTTGCTATAGTATAATATTAGCTACAACGTAGTAATGGAAAGGTAATGGGAAAAGAAATGTTTGAATTCACAACATAAAATGATATGTTATTACAAGATTATATGAGTACATACATGAGAGAGTAATGATACTGAATACCACTCAACTTTAATTTATTTTTACATTACAAATCGTATAAACTGAAGACTTGCGGGCCCCGGGGTGCACGATGCGCGTTGCACACTGATGTAGATTTCATATTTTTATATTCAGAAATTTGGTGATTTAGAATAATAAATATAATAAATAAAAGCGATAATAAAATTCATCTTGATCATATAAATTATAAATCATTGTATAAATAGGTATAAATGCACAAAGTACTGCAATTTTAATTCACTTTACTGCGAACGTAAAAGGTCTAACAGTAACTTCACGAGAATAAATAAAATAGACGAAGTAATTACTTCTTGAGTGCTAATAAAATTAATGCTTGTTTCAGTTCTATATACCAGAATGACAAGTTACTCTATCATTACATTGCGAACGCCATCCATCACCTATCACGTTCCTGTGGAGCCAAGTCAGCACTAAAATACAGTCAACTCATTAAAAATAACACTTCTGTGACCACATGTCCCTTCTGATCAATTATCCTACATACTTTTCCCCGTCGATTAAAAACATTCGCGAAACATGGAAAATTGCCTTCGCAGAAATTTCACCGCTTCAAAAATCGTCGAAAAAAGAAGCAAATCCATAAAAATACACATTTCAGTAATTATTACCTGTTTGTAAACACTCGGCGATATGTGACATGACTGAGGAAACAGAAATATTTTCACAGGTGAACATGCAAAGTCGTTTTATATCAAATAGTGAATGTTTATTCAGTCAGAAAAGATCGATCGTTCGGATACCAAGTTCCACCACCGAGTGAAATACACTTGGTCGAGCAATGTTTGCGCCATAAACTGCTCAATGTCTACCGCGTATACTTCCGTTGTTATTCTTCTTGATCGCGAGCATTCCTGGTCAACGGGTTATACGTAAAAAGGAATGTATTCGTCTGCTCGTAAAATGTTTCAGGAGCTTATTTTAGCATTCACTTCATGCGTTGGAATATTGCATCCCGTTGACACGGTTGAAGTTATCGAACATACAGTTGATTCATTTTTATTATCGATATACACCGCAAAGAAAAATAATAGTAGATTAAGTTGTTCTAACATGAAATACGTGTTCGACGAGAAATACTGCGATATTAACACATTGTTGGCCAGTCCAAAGTTAACTCGTGCCTTCATGCCCAAACGTTGCTGACCGAACACGAGTAATCTCGTGCTTCCAGTTATAGTAGCTAAAACAATTTTTAAAGAATCTGACATTACTATTTAGTGATGAACGAAATTTCGTTCATCTGTTTCAAATAATTAGCGTGTGTGGAGACTGTGCCGAAGCACGTATTTGCAAGAGAAATCTGAGATAAGCTAAACTTTGTTTTGGGATACTGCTAAAATTTGTTTTGAAATATCAACTGATAAATGATATTTTTACCATTTTTCTAAGGATTTTGACCCACTTTAAGAAAGTTTGATTCTCTGATAAAATCGTATCTGACACGGTTTGGCCTGTTCATTTGTATTCATAAATGAATGGTCGAGACGGGGTTTTATTTGGATGGGATTCCTATATGCATTTCTATTTCAAAAAATAGATAAAATTATATAGGAATATAATACAATATTCTCAGAATAATTATAACCCTATATTACTTGGATTTTACTTATCTGGGACTTTAGTTTTGAGACTTACTATTTTAATTTGCAATACTAATCGTAAGTTAGTTTCAAGTTTTACCAGAACAATAGGGAAAATTACCTGCAACTAACTTCAGGATTACAATTACATAAGTCGTAATATGAATATAATTTATTCTAGTTTAATAAATGAATATTTAAACGCATACAAAATAATAAACGCAGGAATAGTACTGTGTCCAAATATTAATGCAAGTAATTGCACTTGTTCATCAAGCGATCAACCGCAAAATATGTACCTGAGGAGCTAATAACATTTTAATAAATTTCAGTTGAATCCGACGAAAACGTGTCCCCCGTCGCAAAAGTTGCCGAGGTCACGCAGTTATTGATAGACATCCTGCATTTTTCAACCGACTGTGGCGAATTGCACTTTATATTGTACAATATTCACGAGCGAACTGCCTGCGGAATGACCACGCTTCGCTTCGTTCGTCGCCTATCACCGAGCATTTGGTGCTCGTCGGCCTCTTCAAACAGATTATTTTACGGTTAACTGACAGTACTGACACCGTGACTGGTAGTACTTTATAAAAATGCGCCTATAAAACCTTTCATTCAACGATTTTCAACGAAAATTTTTAGTTCGCCATCCGTTCAAAAAGGTACGATTCATTGCGTACAACAGTGATGGGCAGAACAAGTGTCCATGGATAAACTCGCGGGCCCCGGGGTGCACGTTGCACGTTGCATATTGATGTAGATTTCATATTTTTATATTCATTTGGTGATTTAGAAATGTGGGGATATAAATATATTAAATATGTGAAATGAAAATGACAAAACTACACCGAGGTATAATCAACCTCTTAACGGTTAAGTACAAGCACCGAATATGTACTCCGAGTATTATTTTTGGGGATTTTTGGGGCTTTTGGAAAACTGATAAGCTCTGGCAATTATTATGTATCTTATGTTGTTTTGGTCAGGAGAGGCAAGGACAGAAGATATTTAGTTTCTAAGTCGTGCAACATGCGACTTCGTTTTGCGAGGATTTTGAAGCCGAGCGCAAACTTCATTCATATCATGCACCCATGCCGCTCATACAATTACATAGTACATACACACACATACACCACATATATTTTGTGAATTTAAAAATATAAAAACTCGTAAAATCTAAAATATTTGCGTCTATGAAATGTATAACAATTGTGAAATTGATGAAATTTGAAATATTTATAAGATTTATAAAAGTCTTAAATTCTGGAAAAATAAAGAATTTGGGTATTCGAAAGTTTCAATGACTTTCGAATTTGTGTCAATTAATAAGTTTAATCGTTCTGAAGTGTTATTTTAACACTTATACTAAATGTTTTCATCTAATTTCATTTACAACTACATTTGAGTACATATATTACTATTATTCTTTTCTCATTTCTCGTAATTCACATATCGATCAAAAGTATGCAAACTTTGGACAAAAAACATACGAAATCTCAGCTGTTAATTAGCGCAATGTTATATTTCTGGATTATGCATTACGTGCATGCGTTTTACAATTATACATACCCTTTTATTGTTGAATATGTAATAACGACGTTGCATTCATTGACACCGAACCGACTCCGAAAAAGAACCGTATAAGTTCAATATCATAAATGTAATTTATTACCGAAAGATTTCGCTGTGAGTAAAAACGACAACAAAATGCGTTTACGTTTTAATAACCGTAAAAATCCGCGCTGATATGTACATATTTGTAATAATCCCGAGACAATGATGTGCTCGTTCGTTAATTATTCTATTGCTTTCTCTCATTTCAATTCGAGACAAAAGGTAAATTTTATTAACGATGTACTTGATATTTCCCGTTTATTCGTTTGACGACGAATATTTACACTGTGATATTTGTTGTCGACGAGCACGCATCAATCGTTTGATAGGAAAATACAAGTTATTAGGTCGTTGCAACGAGTGTCTTTAATTAAACACAAAGGCATTTATTGCTTTACAACTGAATATATTTGACTGAATTTACGATTTTCATATGTTTGCTTATGAATCCATTTTATTTCTCTTTCATTATTTACGGTCTACGTAATTACCTATAATGTAATTACTGAAACGCGGATATTTGTTATTTATGACATGTGAAGGTACATATCGTACAAGCAAGCTGTACAGGGTATCTCTAAAGTCCCACCCTTATATTTCGGAAACTGCTTTAAACGTAAAAAGGAACGATAGTGGCAAGAATGGGATTGTCGTTTGAAGGTCACTTGAACGTCGTCTTTATTTTTTTTAAATAGAACCCCTCATTTTTATTGTATATTTTTGCAGACGTCGAGATCTTTTCAAAATACTACCTATGTTTGCTACTTGTGCAAGTCATTCCCAAGATACGAAGCTTCAAAGTTTACATATCGTCGAGATTACTGATGGTGTACCATGGGAAGTTTGCACGATCAGATTTACGCTACTTGTGCATCAACCTTGAAGTTTTGTATCTTAAGAATGACTTGCAAAAAGAACAAATAATGGTGTTTTGGAAACGTCTGGACAAGGGTCACAAGAACGTGCAATAAAAAATAGGGTCTTCTGTTTAACAGAAGATGTTCAGGTGACCTTCAAACGACCATCTAAGGTTAAATGGTCGCCACGATCTTATATTGCCCTTGATATCCTACAACTTTTATTTGAAACTTTTTTCCATATTAATGTCGTTTCTGAAATGTACAGTTGAAATCCGACTTTAAAGATAGCTTGTATGTTGTTAGTAAATTTTAATTATTGAAGGTAATATATTGTAAACTCACTTTCGCTCATTAGGAAACTCTTTACCCTCCCCACCCTCAATTAGTCGCCTTTCGGCACTTCTGACAATTTTTCTGAGGGTACTGGACTAAGAAAGTTTGATTATCTGACAAAATTTGATTCTCCGTGTCTGTCATGGTTTGACTTATACGCGAGTGAGTGGAAAAAGGAATTTGTAGTATTTTAATAAGAAGAGTACTAAATTCCTGATTGTGTATAACACAGGACAGTTTATAGAATTTTTTTTATAAATAGCTACAGTATGGGGTGAAAAAATAATTGATATTTCCTTATTTTCAGAATGCAACAAATATGCTTCAAAATCTGCTCGCTAATCTGTTTACTCAATTCATATGTATTTCAGCAAAAACGCACGACGCACACTTTCTTAGAACAGCGTAACAGAATCAAGACACACTCGAGTAGACATGCGACAGACTTCACGTATCACTCAACACGCACACGCACATTTAATGTCACGTGTTGAAAATCTCAATTAGAAATATCCTTTTTTGTGAATATGGTTTATTCTGGATTGTCTAAATTTAAAATTCCGAAATTCCGGAGTTTAGGAATTAAAAATTTACAAATTAGAAAATTTGTAAGTTTTAGACTTTTTAGTTTAGGAATATAGAAATCTTCGAATTCAGAAAACTTTCGTTTTCAAATCTAAATTTGTACAAATTAAAAATGTTTAATTTTCTATCCGTGAAATCTTAAACTTTCAAATTAAAGAGTCGTAAAAATTTAATTTTACGAATTTCAAAATTTTTTAATTTTTTAATTTTTAAATTTACAAATTCACAGATTCTTAAATTTACAAACTTTCAGTGTTAGATATTTTGAAATTAATAAATATTTTAATTTATACATTTGGAAATATAGAAAATTTGAGAATTTGAACATTTAAATATTTAGAGATTTGAAGATGTAGAAAATTTGGAAATTTATAACTTGCGGGATTTGAAAATTTGGAGAATGTTAGAATTCTGAAATTTATGAATTTGGGGATTAAAAAATGTTTAAATATGAGAATTAAAAAATGATAAAATGTAGGATGTTGAAAATGTAAAAAAATTAGAAATTTAAAAATTTAGAAATTTATTCATGTGAATATTTAAAAAATTTCAAAAGGATTGAAATATAGAAATGACGAAACTTGAAAATTTAAAAATTTAAAAACTTAAAAATTATAAAATTTTTAAATTAAATTGTAACATTTAAGAATCGTTAAATGTTAAGACGAGATAACATTTAAACTTTAAGACTCGAAAACTTGAAAATTTAGAAACATGAAAGTTCAAAAACTGAACAATTTAGAAATTTAAAAATTCGTAAACATTCTAGAAAGTTCTAAACGAGAAAATTTAACGGTTAAAAGATTCGTAAAACTTAAAAGTATAGAAATTGAAAAGTATAAATGTTGAAAAATTAAAAAATTATTAAATTGACTTACCAATCGGAGTCCAAAGGTCCTACGTTGCACCCAAGTATACCTGTCGAGAAACGGTAGAGAAAAATTAAAGACCAGCGACAGCAACGGAAACGAGAAGAGCAACCGTCGTACGGTAATCTCAAGTCTCGTTTATCCTGCCGCGATATCGCTCGTTTATACTATTCCGAAGTCCAGATGTAATCGCAAAGAGCTCGTTAACGCGTTCCTTTAAACTGGTCGAGGGATGACTTTGGCATCGATAAAAAGCTAATAATGCCGAGTTTTAATAAGCTTCAACGTATAATTTACCCTTCCGTCGTTTCTTCCGCTGTTTGCTTATTTCTGACGGTTGCGTGTTTTTGTCGTTTACGTTCGTCTTCCTTCTTCAACGGAAAATAATTAACGCCAACTACCGATGTTTTCGAAGAAATTGAAGGTAAACGATCCCATTATTGGTCACTGACGGAAATCGAATTTTAGAACATAACGAATCACACTTTAATGGAACTATGTATCAATTGAACTTTTATGTCGGTTAACATGTGACTAAAGCTGCACTGAAAACGAATATATTAGAGAGGAGGAACATCGTTTTCGCGCAACGGCATCTATGGTTAAAAAGAAACGGCAAATATGAAGGTACTGAAGTTGTTTTTGGAATCGTCTTATATAATAAATTATCCTTTAAATATATTGCAATTGGGAAATTAAAAAATTTGTAATATTCACAGTTAGAAGTTTGCAAATTTTTAAATATGGAAATATTAAATTTAAGAGATTAACAAACTAAGAAATTAAAAAATTAAGTAATTAAGAAATTGAGAAATTAAAAAATTAAGAAATTAATTTACAAAGTCGGTAACGTCGATTTTTGGAAAGAAGAAAATTTGGAAATACAAAAATATAAAAATATGAAATGTAGAAAGTTGAGAATTTAAACATTTGGAAGTTAGAAAATTAGAAAGTATGGAAATGTAAAAATTAAAAAATTAAAAAAATACGAAACTAAAGAATTAGAAAATGCGAAATTGCAAAATTAAAGAATAAACACAGTTAGTAAGCTTATAAAGTTGGAAACTTGGTAATTAAGTAATATAGAAATATAAAAATTAAGAAAGTAAAAAATTTAGAAACTAAAAATTGGCAGTTTTTAAATTCAGAAGTTTAAAAGTACAATAATATCAAATTATCGAATTTTGCAATTTATCTATTGTATCAATTCAGGAAACTGAGTATTTGGTCATTCAAAAATATAGAAGTTTCTTATAACAAAATTTTCAAACATATCAATGTATTGTTTATTTATTTATACAAAAAATATATTGAACGTACAATAAAATTTTGTAATATTATTATATCAATTATAGGAGCATCACATTTATATTAGGAGAATCTATTTTTCTTAGAATATAGAATCTATTTTTCTTAAAATTTTTCTTAGAATCGGAACACGAATTGATTGTACCTTTGAACATATGTGCATAAAGAAGTCAAAAAAGCGTACTATGGTAACTCGCAATGTTATCGTTCATGGAAACGATATGCGGTTGCATAAATCGTAATATTACGACTGAAAATTGCATCGTATTCCCATAGGTGGAGGTATGTCAGAGACAGATAATACATGAATATTTGACATCGATATAAAATCAATATCAACAATATTCACGTTTCTCGTGTTCCTCAGGAGAACAAGAATTTCTACCATCTAAATCTAAAATAAAAATAATACTTTTAGCCAAAAATAAATATATCTATGTTTCTTAAACTTTTTGTAAATGTTCTAATCAAATAAACTAAAAAACAACAAATATGAAATAAATATATAAAATATGTAAAAATTATCCTTACAAGGCATTTATAAACTGTTACAATTAGTAGGTTAAAAATTATCCATATATGTAGATATTGCACATATTGATTAGCAAAATACATAAAAACATAATTAATGTTACTTCGGTGATACAATTAAATAATATAGTCATTAGGGAAATTAAAAGTTTGAACAAATAAAAAATATTATTCCAATAATGAAGAAAAAAGTATTCGTATTTTAATTAACTTTCTATCAAATTATTTCTATTTTCGTTTCACAGATGAAACTGTGTTAAAATAATTATATAGAATCATATAAGTTTTCTTGTTTGACTTTTCATCGAAATATGAGATATCTGTTATCCAATTTCTACCAAACCCTAAAGCAATTTCTAAAAAATACCAACTACTTTATCTTCATTTTATTATTTCAAATTTTTTATTAGTTTAATTATGACGAAAATCATAATACTCTTAAATACATTAACTTTAGTACAAATTGAAAATGTTTTAGTATTTTTTCTTTCCTATATATTTATTGATTTTTTTGTGAATTAGTTTTAACGGAATTTCTGTGTTTTTTAAGGATATAAAAACACATAATTTTTCAAGTAACAGTATAACAACACTTGCAGTATAAAAGAATGTAAATAAAAAAAAAACCTGTAAACAACGTTGTGTACTACACAAATGCTGCAAGCGCAAAGGTCGATAATCTAGAAAAAAAACGAAGCGAAAAAGTAACAGTAAAAAAATTCACTTTTTGTTTACACATTCGTAAGCCACCATGACATTTGACTAAATTTTCGTTTTACAGCCATCACTATTGAATGTGCAGTGGATTACAAAAGTTTTCATCCTCTCTTAATTTCAATCCTGCTATTTTTTAATAGATTAATAGTAACTTGCTCTAATATAGAATGGTAATTTATAATTTTGACGATAATAAAACTTGAAAGTTGAATTCAATAAATTTCAAATCTCCAAATTGCCAAAATGACTAAATTTCAAATCTTAAAATTCCCAAGCTCTTAGATTTAGAAATTTCGAATTTTCAAAAGTCAGAATTTGCGTGTTTTAATTGTATAATTTTTGTATTTCTAAATTTCTAATTTTTTTAACTTTCAAATCACAAAGTTTCCAAACTGTAAAATTTTTGAATTTCTAATTTCTAAACTTTTTAATTCTTGTACTTCTATGTTCTCAGCTTTATCAATTTTTCAATTTTTTAATTTTTCAATTTTTAAATAATTCTAAATATCTAAATTGCTAAAGTTTTAAACTCGCCAATTACCTAACATCTACACCCTCAAATTCTAACAACCGACATTTTCAAATTCGCAAACCTCTTAATTTTCAATTTCTTAAATTTCCAAATTTTTCATGTTTTAAAATTGAAAATTGCTGAATTTAAAATCTAATTGCGCAATACCCAACGATTGATGGTGCTTCGCTCCCCATATATGTATCAGCATTTTACTCGGTCAGCAACGAATAATTGAAAGTACTGATATGAAATCGGGTATAGTAGATCTATATAAAAAAATTATAAAATCACGTTTCAGATAAAATTACAACAAACATTTCCTCCAACTTTTATTTTAATTAAACCAGTAGTATCAAATTGTTCAACTTTGCAATTACGCGGGATTAAAAGATTCTCTTTCAAACGATTTAAAAATAACCATTTACACGGATTTTCATTGTAATTAAACCAATAACGCTGAAATGATGTTTCAGTAAAAATATTTCAGATGAGTAAAATTGTTGAATGTTCTAATTGCGGGAAATTAAAACCTTCCATTTAATACAAGTTTATAATAAGCACTGCCTCTGACTTTTATTATAATTAAACAAATAATACTGGAATAATATCTCGCTTAATTTTGACAGACCGCAATAAAAATATTTCAGATGGTTAAAATTGTTTAACTAATTAATTTCAGTTGCGCATAAGTAAATAACTATTTCCCGTAATTTATAGTATGGTAATTAAACCACTAATAACCAAAATTTATAGTATTTAAATAAAATAAACCAATACGTTTTAAAATAATAACAGTTTACGGTTGTTTTTGAGTAGACAGCGATAAAAACATTTCAAGTGAGCAAAATTGTGCAACTTTCTAATTGCGCAAGAATCAAAGCGTGAATTTTCCAAATTACCAAAATCGCAACGGTCAGTTTTTAGCTACTTAAATTTACGGGTCGCCAGGGACCCGTGTAATTTTTAACTGTATCGCAGTTACATCGGCTTGTAGACTTTAACCGGGTGCAATGTGCACCGTCTAGCGAATTAAAAACGAAATCGGTTATGAGAGAGCATAACTCGAACGCAACTAATTACCGCTCCTGTAATTTTCCAGCCTGTTCGTAGCGGCCAATCGTCACCGGTGCAAAACTTCAATCTCGTTACTGGAACTTTCAGACCCTACGGGTCAGCTAGAAATATAAAACTCGTTATTCGCCAGGGAACGATACATCTCTGGTTTCATTACGGTTCGCTTTCAGTGTTCGCTCGGCATACCCCGGCAAAAAGTAACGGAAAGAAGTCATCGGGATCGGGAAACAGACTTGAACGCGGCGAAGTCGTGAACTACAGAGGGAGAAAAAAAGGAGAAAAAAAATGAACGAAGAAAAACGAGAAATGAGTTGCGAGACATCTATCTCGCTGCTGTCCTTTTGTGCCAGCGATAAGTATCGAGTTGTCAGTCGCGGTTTCGCAGCGGGCGGTTTTCCCTCGAGCATTCTCCGGCGAAGAAAAGCACCTCGAGAGATCCTAATCGAGATCCAGGGGCCCTCCTACGAACGATTAATATTCGCTTTCGGAGCAAGCCCAATTAATTAGTCCGCGCGGCTCGGCAGCGTTAATCACGCGATGCGGCACGATCGGCAATCTTGGACACGTAGCCGTGTTGCGTTTTATACGCTCGTATCGAACGGGCATCAATGACTGCACGCTTCATCCTAGCACTCAATATATTTTCAGGATGATTGTGCTTTTTTATACGCTATGAGCAACGCCGTAATTAGACATGGCGTTTAGTGCACATTGAAATATGGATTGGTGTCCTCGCGTGAGAAACGTTGGACTAGAGTCGGTGTGGGAGTCGTTTTTTAAAATTACGAATTTTGTAATTGTAATGTATTTAAATATCTAAATTGTCAAGTTTTCCAATTTTTCAATTTTTCAATTTTTTAATTCTCCAATTCTTCGATTCTTCGATTCTTCGATTCTTCAATTTTTCAATTTTTCAGTTTTCCAATTTTTCAATTTTTCATTTCTTCGAGTTTGTAATTATGTAATTTAACAATTTCATAATTCTACAATTTAACAATTCACAATTATATGATTTTCCATGTTTCCGCTTTTCCATGTTTCTAGTTTTCCGGATTTTCAATTGTTCAATTTTCCAATTTTCGTGTTTTTAAATTCTTCAATTCCTAAATCACTAGGTTTCCAAATTTCTGAAAACTTAAGTTTTTCACTTCCTTGATTCAGAAATTTTCAAATTCGTAAATTTCGAAATTTTCATATATTCACATTCTTAGTTTTTAAATTCTAATTTTCGAAATTTTCAGTTGTCTAGTTTTTCAAGAGTTTTTTATTTCAATGTACCCATTCTCCCTTACTTCTACATTTTCAAATTTCAAATTTATCATTTTTTTAATTTTCCCATTTTTCATTTTTCCAAATTCCACCTTCCTAAATTCTTAAATACCAAAATGCTATAAACTGTTATATCTCAAATTCCTAAATTCTTAAATTTCCAAATCTCTAAATTTCTAAATTCTCAGACTTCTAAACTCCCAAATTTAGAAACCTCGAAACTCATGCTATGATTTAAATGATTAAATTTCCAATTTCGTAAACCTTGAGCTCCCAAAAGTTGAAAATAAAAATTGTAAAAGTAGCTAATAGTGGAAAATCTGTGTGCTGATTCCTTTTGTTGGGTTATTGCGGTAATTAATAAAGTATTTGGTACATATTACAAGCGCGTGATTCGCACACGTTGCGTATCCGTTGCATGGGCGATTACAACTGCCTGAAGGGCATCGTCTAATACGCAAAACAAATGAAACCCCCGCGTCGAACTTCACATCGCACACCGATAGTGACGTATGCCATCGATTCTTTATCACCTTTATTTTCCGAATTCTACATTCCTAAATTTCAATACAACCAGATTCACGATTTTTCTATATTTGCCTATTTTTTTCAAAATTTTGTACTTTCCTTATTTCAACATACCTATATTTCTCTATCCTAAAATTTCTAGAAAGTCATTTGATTATACTCAATGTAGCGTAATGCTATCAGTTCATAACAATTGGGACAAATGTAACAATTTGTCTTTTCGGATCTATGTGGTCTTTCAACAACTCGTAAATCACAATAAACCTTGGTTATTGGACAACGCAATCGCCCTAAAACCTTGGTACACATTGCATGAATGTTTTTAACAAGACTAGCTATGAAATGACTCATTTGTTATTTTCATCCCTAGCGATAATTGATAACAAAGTAATTTGGTGTATATTGACAAAAAAGCAGTTAATAAACCTAATATTTTTAAATTATATTTTTATTAATTCCAAGTAACAAACTTCAACGAATATTACAGACTTAAAATAAGATATAAATGAAAGAGATAGTACAAACTTACTTTTGGTACATTATTTCTATAAAATAGTATTATTAATAAAGTGTATGTATTTACTTCTGAAATACAAATGTCTACTTCTTAAATCAACATAGATGGTAATGAAGTGACTGACATTTATTTTATAATAATTTTTATATCTGTCTCATGTTACGTTTGCCCCTGATTTTCCCTGAGAAATCCTGACTCCATAAAAGAATGCTAGTTACGCCAATGCTTATAAGCCCTTGAGAAGCAAGCATTTGTTTCTCAAATGCTTTATTGTGGCCTATTTCCACGTGCTCTATTTGTTCACACCATTAATCTTGACGAAGGTTAACCAGCAAGTGATATGTGTGCGTACACCAGGTTGAATGCGTTTGAATCACATTCGATTCTCGGTGTATTAACTTTTCCCACTAGTTTAAATTAATGATAAGAAGATATAAGAGGATCGGTCAAGAGTAATTCGAACATCAATTATTTCAATAATGTTAATGATACGGAGTAATGTTTCAATTACTATGAATCTCTTGGAGGTAATATGGATTTAAGTGGGGTCGAAATGAGGAAGGCTGAGTGCTATTTGACTTCGATTGGATTTATGGTTTGAACTTGTCCTGTACGATCTTGTGATCGCACCGTTTCTAGTAATTCGGACTATAAATCAGAAATACCAGGAGAATCCTGTGGGACAATGTGTTGCATTGTAATTCAAAAGAACAAAGACCGTGTTTTATTTAATGGGTAGCCATTGTTACACAAATGCATCCATGTTTTTGAAGCCTCCGTAGTTATTTCTTCCAAACATTTTTACATCGTATAAATATTCATATTTGTAATATTTCTAAGGACGTATAAATGTTCAAACATTTAACATTCAAGTATAAATGTCTGGAACTAAATTTTTTAGATATTAGAATGATTAATTTTTTAATGTGAATATGAAAATGTCGGTACTTCAAAGTACAGTTATAAAAAATTTGACGCAATTTGATCATCTCGGTGTTTTTGTCTAAGTTAATGCGATCAAATAACTTAAAAATGATAATAATTATGTTTATGTTATAATAATATGTTTATAACTTAATATTATTATTTTTTATTTTATATTATTTGAACACACATAATAAAGCGACAGTTCAAAGAAAATTTGTAAAACGACTAAAGCCTTTGTTAAAAATAATATAAATTTTTAAATTAAAATTTTTTAATTTGTTAACCGAATTTAAATGGAATATTTTTTGAGAATTTTTATTCCGATTCATAGGTACGTTTGGTTATTTAACATGAATAGAATTTGTAATATTGTGTCGTTTTATACATTTGCGTTATTTGTGTGTTTGCATCGATCACTTGTGTAATCAACATTCAATAATCAAAGCAAATCAATTCCCGGCGCAAAATACTGAGATAGAACGAGGCGATGAAAAACAAACATTGATCGTACGAAACTTTAATAATTATTAAAAACTCCTTTCGTCTCTTACCCACATGGTTTTTCAAAAAATTGAAAATTGTTATTGAAATTGGTATTGACGTTTGAAACGCAGTTAAATCAGATTTATTTGTAGGAAAAAATAATCATAACAATATTGTTTGTTTACCGTATTATATGTATAGAGAATAACATTTGTCGAAATTGAAAAAGGTTTGTAAAGGGTAGATTGCATTTCCAATATATCTATAGATGAAATTACGTAGTGATATTTTACTACTTAATTAAAAACTATTTGTAATTAAATATCAAATTGTTAATCTTGCAGTGTATAAAATCTATTAATATTTGACGCAAGAACAAATCGTAAAATAATTAACTAATAATTACTGACTAGAATATGCTACACTTCAAATTTTAATTACTTTAACTCCTTTTCACACCTTTTTAACACCTTCAAAAAATTTAACACCGATATAGTTAAATTTTTCATTGTCTAAATATAAAGGAAATTATAATTACCTTAACTGCTTCCTTAATCATTTGACATTTACCTAACCACTGTTCCATAATGGTTACCCTAAATCAATGAGTCTACAATAGAGATACCTTCATCGTATAAAATCTGCATTAACGGAGTTTTACAGCAACTAACCTCTGATGGCTATACAAACGCCACTTGTTTCATAAAAGGGAAACCTTGAGATGAAAGGTTTGAACAATCAAGCATTCAAGCGACTACGTTTGATCTCCATCCAGTGTTCTCGGTTTTCGTTATCTGCGCTGGGGTCGTTGCCATCTTTCCGCTAGTAACGCGTTGTTCGTTGTCGCTTATTGTTCTTTCGCGACAACGAGCTCTCGCGAAAGAGGTCGAAGAAACACAGAAAACTGGCGAATTGTTAATAAACAGAGGGCGTGTACTCGGCTCGTAGGAGTCATCGAACTGCTGCTCCGATTTGCTTTTGACATCAGTTTTACAACCCTTCCTACCCTCGCCTTCCTTTATACGTTAACGAAGCGGCATATTAGTCGCTAATTAATAGCAGCCTCGTACGAACACATATCACGTACCTTCTCATCCACGAGGAGATGAGATATTGTAGTCTCAAACACTGGAATTATATTCTCGCGTAATTAGAGCCTTGACTGTCACAATGTTGTTAGAAAAACGAGTGACTTGTTCACGGTTTTCACGTTGCTTTCCTCCTCTAGTTATCTACGTTTTGATTTATGATCGCTTACCTTATAATTGAAAATCATAGCAGCTGACTGACGCATCTAACAAATAAATTGTATGTTAGAAGATGATAACGCGCTTTCATAATTCGATTTAATACGATAGTCTGAAATACGTATTCGTTGATTAAATCTATAACGATATATGATCGGACATAAACTTTGAAACAGATCATTATGATAATTAATAGTCCTAATAATTTCAGAAGAATTAATCAAACTATTCAACTCAGAGTTTTAGAGTTACTGCAATTCAAGTAAGATTACTGTACTCCAAAACCACCAAATTTTACCAAAACATTTCGAAATAACAATTTTTGAACTAATAAATTTCAACACTCGAAATCATTAAAAATAACTAAAAATAAAATGGTGTCCCAGAACAAGGTTTATCAATAATTTTTTTTATTGCATTTCGTACAGCGCAACGAATAAAGATCCGTATACAACGTAAACAAGGTATAGCTGCCAGTTAGCTTTTGGTAAACGGATTTATTGCATTCGTGTGTGGCGCCAGGTCTACCGGAGACGAAAACGAAAAGCTCACGCGTCCCTGTTGGTCTAAGCTTGTTGGTTCATAGGCAAGTCGGAGTAGCGTATTAAGTCGAAACTGAAACTTTGGGAGCAATCTGTTCTTGAGCCTGACTGTGTTGCTCGAGTGTAGGCAACAACGGGCAGGGCAACGGGGTTAGAAGTTCATGGAGCTTAAGCCTCGGCGTTTTCAACTTTGGAAACTTTCGTTCTCGCTGCCCTTCCGCCGTTCATCCGGAAACGATTACACCGGCCCGGGATTATTGCGAGCTTTGTTTGCTACATTCACAACATTTGCAGTGATTTGAAGCTTCGAATGGACCGATAAAGGAACAATCTTCGTTCATGTGCCTGATCGAAAGAGTTTAAAGTTTGCCGTGTACACGTAACTGATCAAGTTTTATGAAGGGTATTTGCTACATTTTTGTTGAGGAAAATAAAACTACAGCTATTTCCGGATTTGCACGTCTTATTTACACGACTTTACTTTTATAGGATTTTTGAAGTAGGGGATTTGAAAAAGAACTGGTGAAAATGAATATGAAGAAAATACGACGATACAATTTTTATATTTTTAATTTTTATTAGGAAAGTTTTATTAATAGATTTTTGACGTTTTTCTGATTATGATGAGACCAAACATGTTTGGACTAGCTGAATTGACGATTTTCACGAATTCCGACTTGCACGGCTTTTTCAGAAACCTATCTTCCTCCAAGAACCTATATTACAATATTATAGTATTGCAATTGTAATATATTATATTGTGTATTGTATACGTATAATATACATCCAACTGGCATTAGTTACAAATTAATTTTAATTGTAAATGCATTACTAATTATAAACAAATTAAGTAATCACTTAGAATTTTATATATCTTTCATATTAATATTAGTATTATAACTCAATCACTGACAAATTAATTTAAATTATAGATTAATTACTAGTAATAAATAAACTGAAATATTACATAAATTGTGGTATGACGTATATGTATGTATAAAGTGTGATGAGTACACAACTTACATTACTAATTACAAATGTATTAAAATATCATTCACGACTTAATATAATTTATAAATAAAAATTTCAATTGTGTACAGTATTAATTGTAAATAAATCACTAATTAACAATAATCTACAATACCACTTGCAATTTTATATAACTTGTATAAATACGAACTGTATATTTACAATTATTTTTAAATTAATCTAAATTTTAAGTAAATTATGAATTATTATACAACTTTGAATATAGTATACAACTTAATGCAACATGCAAATAAATTAAAATTTTAAAATTATAATTACGTACAGATGATAATATACGCGTAAAATATATTAATAATACTATACTAATAAAAGTAGACTCAAACCTGTTTAGGACGTGGAAAAATTTGTGAAGCAATATTCGACAGAATTTTTCTGTATAAAAAAAAAAAACAAAAATGGAAAGGTAAAATGTGCTTTGTTTTTCGCTATCTAAGTCACTGTAATGCCATATTTCTAGAAAATATTGACAGAATTTGTTCATGGAACATACGCAGCACTGATATTGTTCTGCTGGAGGAATGGAGATTTATAAAAGTACCATTCGACGTGAATGCAATGTTTTTGTGCAAAAAGTAAAAGAAGGATTCGATAAATACTGGAATTACACGGTACAAGGGAGACATCGTGCAGATATTTCTTTCAATAATCTGCTGTTTTATTGTTCGATACATGTGTGTGGTAGCAGCGTATAATGCAAACACTTTACCGTTTGGTACGGATGTATTAAAATACACGTTTAAAGATTCAAGAATCGTATCCGATATTTGTGCTACCGGTAAAAACGGCTGAAACCTAAGAGTACCAGAAGCGACAGAGGTGTTGCAGCAGTGCATTACAGTAATATCGGTATTAAGTCTAAAATAATGCAAGACAATCCCAGAATAAAACGTGTGCTACGGTATTTCTACTACTTAACGTTCTGCAAAGGTATTATACGAATACAATAAAACAGGGTATTACGAATGTCAGCTACCCCCGGTACAATAGCTGCGAATTCACGGTTACTAAACAGAAAAACATTCTTAAAATTGTAATAAACTTCTACAAAAAGACGCTATCGATCTGCAGTGGATTTCATAGGTTATCGGAAGTAATGTGTATGTTATATGTTCAGGTTTGAATACTTTTAACAGATTTAAACATATGAACACGGTGGAAATTTAAAAATGTACACAGAATGAAGAATTGAAAAGCTTTGATGAAAATTTTAATTACGGTTGCTTTTAAAATAATATTCCGTTCGCAAGTTTGCATTTTTCAAAGGAACATGGATGTGCGAAACTGTGCATTGTATTTATAAATGAAGTATACATCATTCTGCATATTCATTATATTATGCTTACGGTACGTATGTAATTTCGCTGGTTATTAAAAAACAATAAAACCGTATATGAGAAAGGGAGGAATTATAAAGAATTACGTGTTTAAAATTTGCAATTTTTTGTAGTAATTTAAAAAGAAAAATTTTTGAAATTTAATAACGCCGTTAGTGATGTTTATTATTTCGTTAGTAATAGTAATTCATTTTTCTTTTAAAAAGAAATTACTACATTTATTATCCTTTAAAAAAGAATTATTATTATCATTTGTTTCCAAAATGACAATTCTATTATTCCTTTGCACAGAAATTAATTACTTTCAGAATTCTTTAAAAAATGATATTTTATACACGTTTTTATTTGACTTATTTTTATATGTAATAGGAACATCCGATCGTTTGAACCACAATTGCTGTACCATCCTGTATTACAGCGCAGGAATATTAATGTAGACCACTGAATGCCGAATTTGAAGCTAAATAAGCAGTTACCTAACCTCGAATGCACCAATACCCTAATAAACATATACTCAATGTAGCGAACAGAATTAATAAATAATTGAGTTATGCGACACTTGTGGCGCGGTTCTAATATACGAAGGGACTCCCTCGTTGCGATATTTGATAGTAATTTTCCTCGTGGATAGTTTGGCGCGATCGGCGTGTACGTCGTGTTAAAAGGGTGCATGCTGGTTATAAAGTGCATTGCACCAACCACCCTAATAGGTAATTACAATGTACCATGGACGATCTACCAACACGCACACACCTTTCTTACATCGCCGCTCGTTACTCTCACGCTTGTGCTCACGTCTGTTTGCCAATATGCTTTCGACCTTTGACCACTCAAATTGGTTGGAGTAAGTAAATTCAAATTAATTAGAACCGAACTAGCATTAACATTTCATTCCATTCAGAGTTTACGTGAATGATGAGGCGATTTAATAGAATAAATAGGAAAATAGTGTTTACATCATGTTAGCACGGAAACAAAATTATGTTGGAAGACTTCATATATGTGCGCGTTCTGAAGGTATAATTCTAATTATACTTATCTTAAAATTAAAAAAATAAATGAACAAATGGTAAAATGTAACTTGTCATATACATTAATTTGTTTTGTACAAAAAAAATTTACAGAAATCATTTTAACAAATTTTGCAACTTAAACTAAGAATCTTGTAAAACTATTCGAGCGTGTTGATCAATATTAATTAGTTGCAACTAATGTGAAACAGGGGAATATACAGAGAGATCAAATATAGAATATATTGTTAGATATATTTTTCGTATATTTTACATTTTTATTTATGTGTATGCATATGTAGTGTTTCACGCAATTGGAACAGTACTTCCTAAACGGCTGGAAATAGAAGCAAATATTATAAATAAAAGTTAACTAGTATCAGGCCCTAAATAATGCGTAACTAACGTTATGGACTATTGTGCAACTGTGTATTAGAAAAATGCAATTACATTTATTCTTGAAATGGAAACCTATGTTTTTAATTGTACCTATTTATACAGTTTCTTGTGTTCTACATAAAAGTATTAATATACTTATGCCCTAGATTTATTCATTAGAAGGTTATCGCAGCTAAACGTGCTCCAAATTACAGTGTTCATTCTATATACGCAAAAATGTCCTTTTCGATATAAGCAAAAATGTTATCCCCACCACTGGCGGGAAGACCCCTCGAAACGCCCGAGGGTCGCTCGCCGGAAAATGTAACGTGATTCGGGCCTTAGTGTATCCGTGAGACAATACCAATGCAAATATAAAACTTTTTTATTTTTAACTTTTTCGTTATCAAACTTTTACCAATTAATTCTTGACATTTTTCCGATTAAAATGAGACCAAACACGATATAATTTGGACTATATTTACTGGTTTAATTGACGATAAAAGTTTCTCACGTCGAAGAGGATAGCGAGTCAAAAAGAAAGAGACGCTACGATCGTGGCAGTCGGCAAAGATCAAAAGTCTGTTGGATTGTTTGCAATACTTGAGCATTGCTAATTTTTTTATTTTTCATCCATTTTTTTTATATAACTTTTTCCATCATATTCGTGACGTTTTCCTTATTAAAATGAGACCAAACACGACGTAATTTGAGTTATATTTACTTGCAATATCTTATTAGAGTAAAATCATCGATGTACGCGTAACACTTGAAATTGCAAGTAAATATGTCCCGAAGTATGTCGTGTTTGGTCTCATTTTAATGAGAAAAATGTTAAAAATATGGTGGAAAAAATTTCAACAAAAAAAAATCAAAAATAAAAAAGTTTTATTCTTGCATTAAGAATGTCCTTCTAGTAGGTCACTGTTTGTTTACGTTCGGTCTCCTTCGCTCGAAATGTAGCACCTTTACGATATACGCAAACGGCGGTCCTTTTCTACGTTCGGCAAGACATCAATCAATGTAGGACCTGTACGATATACGCAAAACCTCAGACCCGAAAGATTTGCGTATATAGAATATCCACTGTACAGTATTCACTCCGTAAATGTTACTTTTGCCGGTCTCGATTGTAACATTTACGGTAGAGGTCCTACATTTTTTGTAGTGTGCCGAACGTAGAAAGAGACAGTGATACAAAAGACAAGGAAGGATAGAATTTTGAGCGTTCGGCAAACATGAAAGACTCGTGCGTGTTCTGTCTTTTAAATTTAAAAATTAAAATTCTTTATTTTTGGTTTTTCGTCAATGGAATTTTTACCATCGTATTTGTCTCGTTTTTCTGATTAAAATGACACCAAACATGATATGATTACGATCGTAATAACTTATGTAACAAGCCATAAATGTTTGGGATGTAACATTTACGGTAAAGGTGCGAATTCCTCCTAAAGGCTTGCTATACAAGTAATTATGATTTTAATTATACCGTGTTTGGTAGCATTTTAATCAGAAAAGCGAGACGAATACGATAATCAAAGCTTCATTGATGAAACCCCAAAAATAAAGAATTTTGATTTTTGAATTTAAAAGACAGAAAACGCACGAGTCTTTCATGTTTGCCGAACGCGTCAACCTTCTGCTTCTCTTTCTTTTCCATTCGCCGTCCTATTTTATGCTAAAAACTTTAATCACTCGTTACACACGCAATTGTTAACATAATTATATCATGTTTGGTGTCATTTTAATTAGGAAATCTAGACAAAAAGAACAGTAAAAGTTTCATGAAAAAATAGTAAGAAATAAGAAAGTTACAATCTTTTCCTTTGCTTGCATTAGGATGTGTTTCACCGATATTTGATCCTCGTCGTTTCGGCAACCGATGGTGTTTCATTTTTGACTGATTTCGAGGGGTATCCCCCCAGTAGTGGGGATACAATTTTAACATTTACGGTAGAGATCTTTTTAACATTTACGGAGAGAATACTGTATTACGGTCACTCGAGAAGTGATCTGGAGTATCTACGTTCTATTATAATGTTTGTAAACATCAATTGGTTGTTAATACTAGTCACTGTGAGACTAAAATTTCCATCAGTCATTTACTACCAGTGTGCAATCGTTTGCCGACCCAGTGTTTCAAAATAGCATTTACCAATTGTGAAGCAGTTAATATTTTCATTTTGATCAGCAAATGCAAGCTAAATGGTAAAGAGGCTGCAAGATTGTATCGAGAGACATACGAGGTCTGTCCCAAAAGTGTCCGACCTTCCTTCATATTTCCCTGCTGGTGTTATCCTGCGTCATCAGGCTGGTGGCATCCTTCGAAGTAATCCCCATTTGATTGTAGAATACTCTGCCAACGACCTTTCCACTTATGGAAACAATCCTGGAACTCGTTTTTCGGAATAGCCTTTAGAGCTTTTGTCGTATTAGTTTCGACCGTTTCTTTATCGTCGAATCGGTGTCCTTTGAGTGGCATTTTCAATCTTGGAAACAACCAAAAATCGCAGGAAGCTACATCAGGATTGTACGGAGGCTGACGGAGCTGTAAGACTTTGTGCTTTGTCAAATATTGCTGCACAAGATTCGATGCATGCGCTGGCGCGTTATCGTGATGAAGAAGCCAATCACCGCTTGACCAAAACTGAGGCCAAAATTAGTTTTCGGTATTCCAAGATCACATTCTAGTTCTCGCACAGTCAATCGACGATTTTCGTTGATGGCAAGTCGCACACGTTCGATATTATTAGGTCTTGTTGTCGTGGAAGGCCGCCCAGAGTGTGGGTTACTATCAACAGATGTGCGGCCATCTTTGAACTGCTTATACCACTCTTCTATTTGTGTGTTACTCATATACTCATCCCCAAATGCCTTCTTCATCATATCAATGGTTTCCGAACAACTCTTTTCGAGTTTTAAGGAAAATTTGATGCAAATTCGTTGCTCCGATCCTTCCCTCATTTTTCACAACAGCAGAATGCGACGAACGTAAAAAACGCTTCGTAAACAAATACACGTTGCACATGAACTAAGGCGTCCCGACGAAAACTGCGATATCGTGGGAGTTCGTACAGCTTTACACTTGATACTCATACCTGGCAAATGATGCTAAAATTGTCAGGTGCGAAGAAATTAAAGAAGGTCGGATACTTTTGGGACAGACCTCGTATACCAAACGGCAACAGACCTCGCGTTCGTATTTTTATAAACTGGAGTTCAATTTACGTCAGTACCTTTTTTCACAAACGAAAACGAGTGTAGCAGTGTCGGTGAACGTTAAATTAAAGCTACATGCGTCTGTGAGAGATCTGGCTAGAAAATGTGAAATTTCCAAATCCTCGGTTCAATGCATTCCGAGAACGCATCATTTTTATCCGTATCGGTTTTCCATTGGGCAAACATTGTGGCCTGTGGACGAAGTCCGAAGAATGAACTGTGGCCGCTATTTTTTACGTGGTGTTCAGGAAAATGAAAATTCAATTCTGTGTTTTAAATTCTGTGGACTGACAAGACGACTTTCATAAACAATAAGATGTTCAATCGATATAATGAACATACATGATTCATTGAACATCCACGCTTCAGGAGAAATACTAATAATTAATTGCAGCATAAATATTTGGTGCAGAATTTCTAATAAATGGATTACCGGACTATATTTTCTTTGACGAAACATTGACGGATCAAGAGTACCTAAACTTCCTGGAATCTGATTTACCAGTTCTCTTATACAATACAGAGATTCCTCTAAGAGAACGGCAAAATATGTATGTACTTTCAACAAGACGGTGCTCCACCACACAATTTCCATATAGTTATCAGACATTTAAATGAAACTTATGGAGCGAAATGGATTGGTACTTGAGGGCCGATCTTATGGCCAGTGCCATCATACTCGACTTCTTTTTATGGGGATATCTAAAGGATAAGGTGTATTCATACCTCATTACTAATTTTGAGGAGTTCAAACGCATTCGACAGGAAATGTCCAAAACTATGAAAAGGGACATAAGTAATGTGTCGCACAACATGAAGAAACAGATGGATAAGTGCTTGGATTGCAATGGAAGACTATTCGAACACTTGTTGTAACGTAAGTACTACGGAAGACTTTTGCCGAGTGACAAAAGTAATTTGAACTTTTAGCTACGATATCTTCTTAATGAATATAACTATGGTATAAGTATGTTAATACTTTTATGTAGAGCACAAGAAACTGCATCGATTAGTGTAGTCAAAAACATGAGTTTATAAGTTTTCCATTTAAAAAACAAGTGCAGTTACGTTTTTATGATGCACCAATGTACAACAGTGCATAAAATTAGTTACACATTATGCACAGCCTGATACCAGTTAACTTTTACTTATATCTCGTTTTCCAAGACATTTAAGAGATACATCCTATTTCAGTTACATGGGGCATCTTGTATACTTATTACATTTTGGATCAAATTCGCTGTTAATAGATTTCAAATGATGCATATTAACGAATTAAATGTTCCAGCGGTATTTATTAATTTGTAACACTAATCGTTGACATTATAAATTTTACCATAAAGAAATTTTTTTGAAAGTACTTATATGAAGCAATTTTTAAACATAATTTTACAGAATATCCTGTGACTCGATAATATCTTTGAAAATATTCAGACGAAAAAATTTGAGGGCGCATTAATTCTTTATCTCAATAAAAGTCAACAGATTTCAGCAAAAACGTCTCAATAAATTTCGTAAATTAAAAAGAAAACTTATGAATGGTTTAAGTGACTCGTTTGATAGTTTCAGTATTAGAGTGGAATATCCTATGTATTTTACTTATCTATTCACTATTTCTATCATTTATATAGATGAACGCAACTTTCGCCACATAATTTATTTCTTGAAAAATATAACTTTTAAAACATTCTTTCTATCGATAATATTTTCGAAGATATACAAGTGAGTAAAAATAGGACACTCTGTATATTTAATTTACCTTTTACAAATGAATCTATACTGGTCCACTTGTACCATTTATTCCGAGAGAGTATTTCATTATTTACAACGTTTCTCGTAGATAGGTAACGGATAAAATAACAAATGTGATACTGGTCAAAGAAAAAAGAGGAAAATGGCACAGGTGAGCATAGAAACTGGCGTCACATTTCGACAGCGTTGGCAACGATGGCTTTCATCAATGTTAACGGCTCTTTCGTTGTAAACTGCGCGACATCGGGACCGAACAAAACGGAAAATAATGCCGGTCGCAGTATCACAGTCTCTCGTTCCAGCTGCCAGCCATTCGATACCGCTCTTTCCACAACGGCGTTAAATCATCGTTTGTATCAGATTACGCATGATTCCGGAAGCAACGCTCCGATTTGCGCAACTATACTAGTACACGCAGCTTCCGCACTATGACCTGAGATCAGTTTATCACAACATTTTGATGAACTATGCTATCCAGCTGACATTTAGTATAATGATTTTGATAATGTTATTGTAGCAGTATTTTTTATCGAACTGCACCATTTCGTTAAAATTAATTATTTCGAACTTTGGATTTAACTTCTTGCTCTATGATTTATTTGTCAGGTGTATCAGTTAGAACAAATCATAGTTACAATATTAAAACAGACAAGTTGGAATATTATGTCAATCTATTGTTAAGCAATTGTTGACCATGCAAATTATAATTGGACTTGAATTACAAATTGAAACATATTAAACATTTGAGTAAAATTGATCACAGTTTAAGTGCATCACGAGTCAGACTTGTCAAAATAGTGTAAGCGGTTAAAGAGGCGATATTAGCCTACAAGTCAACATTAATTATTTATGTATTATAAAAATAAAAAAATTACATCAAGTATGATTTTACTTTACTAAACAGTAAAGTTTATTTCATATTATATGTACTGTGAAACTTTATTTTAAAATATATGCTAACTTTTTTAAAATTTCATATCTTTAATATGTCCTGGATTGAACATGCGTTTAAAAATTATTAATATAAATACTAATTATACTAAATACGCATTGAGATCACTGTATATACAAAAATTCTCATAATACAGTTTTTATAGTTACAACAGATATTTGCACAGATGCGGAAAACGTTCAGTTTTTCCTTTTATTAAATTTCTCAAAAACTGAGAATATCGCAGGCAAGCATTTTTCAAATTCTGTATTCAGCTCGCGGAATTCGATTGAATACAACCTAGTGAGCATTGCACAATGAAAAAAGGGGAAATTTGTTGAACAGTGTACTCCGTCACGTACGTGCAGTATTATAAAATGTTCTGTTCACGCGTGGTAAGGGCGAAACAAATTCCATTGTCAAACTCAGCAGTAATAAAAATTGTTAAATTCAATTACGCGCTTTGACCGTTAAAAAAAATCTACTGGTATGGCACGAGTTTCGCCATACATTGTGTTGTACTACTGTGAAATAGAAATCGGATGACGCACCGTGCATTTTCCATCAACTTGCCGGAACTCTGTACAAATTGTACGAGCTTCTCATGGCTGCTCACGTTCTTTTTGTTTAGTATTTTTTGACATTGCTGTCAGCCATATAAGCATATTGATTTTAACGTTAACTAACGTAGAATGCACACATAATTTGAAATTGAAACGAAAGTATAAACTAAATATAAGATTAAATATAATAAAATGTACCAATTAACTGCTGATAAAAAATTATTCTGATACAAATCAACGTACGTTTCAACTATTTTTTTAAGAATTGTAATATAAAATAAACTTGTGAAATAGTCATTTGACCGGTTTGTCGAAATCATTTAGTGTTAAATAAACACCACGATATGTGTGTATATATTTGATTCTAAATTTCAGAGTGCAAATTATTTAAGTTTCCGTTGAAATTTAAGATTAAAAAGAATACCAAAGTTCTAAGTGTTATTAATATTTATTTTAAAAAAAGTTGTGGTTTACGAACTGAAACGGGAGCGGTAAAAATTGTACAATTCAAGAAAACAATTTTCTTTTCATACATGTTTACGAACAAAAATATATGAATCCATTTTATTAAATATTTCAATAAAGTAGTAAAAAAATTTGTTTACGGACAAAGTGAATATTAAACGCAATAGTATATATCATTTGCACAGGTGTCTGCTGGACGTGTCCAAATATTAGGTGTTTTACCACACATGATCGAACCGTATCCACAATCCAAAAACTTTATTCGTACCCGACCGACAAAAACTGGATTTTACCTAACCGGTGGCGTTCGTTCCCACTTTTCATACAAAATTCACGATCCTCACCCCAGTGAATAAACAGTAAAGGCGCGAACGCAATAATGCTAGCGGCAGTGATTGATATCCCGTGCGCGATAATACCGGGTGGTCGAATTAAAAGCTGCAGCTGGGTTGACGGATGGACGTCACACGGTAACGGACAACGAATCGGAAAAATTTCGGCGTTAATGACGTCGAGATCGACCGGCCGAAATCGTTGTACGATTTTCGTTTCATTAAAAAAAAACGCTGACGAAATTCAAAGGCTCTTCTGGTTGAGCCATCACACACTCGCGCTCTGTTCAGTTTTAGCTTTCCTACCTCGTCGTCCTTTTGTGATGAGATCATTATTTTTTCATGCATCTGTTCTTCCGATCACAGAAGCACTTTCGACACTACGTATTTCGTGTTCACGATATACGATTTCAACCATAGGTTGCACACGTGCTTTTCTGCGGGAGATTTTCTAGTTTAGAATGAAAAAGATATAATTGATATTGTAGTATTATTCCTTTTAAATACGTATCGAATATTCTGATGTTAATAGTCTATGTACTATATTTATACAACGTGATTTGCATAATTTTTACACCTCAAGTAACTATTATTCAATCCAATGTTTCTGGTCACCAGATTATTCATGTGCATTAATGAGCTGTTATCATGTACGTTTTACATTCAATTGTATTTGTATGATTTGCAAGCAATTTTATAGGCTGGTTAAGACAAAAAAATTTGTTTTTCACTTAAAATAAAAACGGGAATCTACGAGTATTATACATATTTGTCAACCAAGTGACTTCGTTTGTGAATAATTTTGATATTAACATCCCCAAACTTTTCGCCGTTATTCAAATGATATTTAATAAAAATCCTACATGGTGAAGACTTTTTGTATTTGTTGTTATTGAACTAATTATTAACATAACTAAACAATAATTGAGCTAGAAATTAAATCTCGATGACATAAAATGGCTAGGGTTGAGATGGGATAAAAAAATGTTCAAGAAGAGGTCCTCGGATTAAATAAGCTTAAGAATTTCTACATTACATATTACTGTTATTATAATAGATGTAATGAACAACTGTGCAAAGTTTCATGAAAATTAGGGTGTATTAATCACCACTTCCCTTGTCAATATACCATAGTAATACTGTAATGTTATTAAAGTAATATACTGTACTGTAAATAATATTAATGCCGTAACGTTGCAAAAATAATATAAAATACATAACATTTTATATGTTAGATGCCTCATGTATCTGAGTTCTTACTTCAAATTTTCTTTTGCTGTCATTTATGGCAGAAATTTCTTTCTGTGTACAGTGCAGGGTATTTAAAACAGGTCACCTGAATAACATTCGCCTTTGATGATAGTACGCCAACAGCTCCTTAAAGCGTAGGCACGATAAAAAATGGGCAAACGTGATCCACGATTTAAAATATCTCATTTTTAACGCGAAAACTATGATGGATCACTGTGGAGCAAAATTGTCATACGTGTTATATGAATGGTGTTTCTCAAACCTGTCGATTATTTAATCGCGAGGAAAGAAGAAGACGAGACGTACCATCTAATACTATTCGTGAGTAAGATGTGAATTTCATACGAAGTTAACGAAAGTTTTCAGACCGCGAGCATCCCTCTCGTTGCGAAAACGTCGCGTCGCATCGCAGCGACCTCTTTCACGCCGATGAAATAATTATGCGGTCGTGCAAGAAGTAAATTCACCGTGAAACTCTCGTAATTTGCTTTAAAAAGTAAACCAACAGGGCGTTCCTCCCGATAGCTAGCTTAACAACTTGAAACACAGTTCTTACAGCAATGTGAATAAATAAGACAGGTGCACATAACCTCTTCGTATTAACATTTGGAATGTTATATACTTTTTTTGGGTAGTTATTTAGCTTTAAATGCATACCGTTATTCGGATTTTTATCTTACACCGGAAATAAATAGTAAAACATATTAGTGCAAGAAATTTTGATTGTGAATGAGATTTGAGATTGAAAATTTGGTTTGATGTATGAAAAAGCCAGATTGACATGGAACACATTGTTCAGCGAGTATTGCATCCAAATAGAAAAAGTTTTGTTTAAATTATTTATAATGTTATTTTAAATATATGCTCATTAAAAGTTTTATTTGAATCATACTTGCTGTCTTGATAATTTGAATCTCAGGAAAAAAACTGAAAGAATCTTAGAGGTTTTAACTTACCGCAAGTTTTGAATAGAAGTTTGTCGAAAATTTGTATGATGGTTAATAATTTTCTAATTATAGCCGCTTAAAGAAAGAAAAATTCAATATTTGAAATGAATTATTTAGTTAAAAGAAATGAGATATCGAATGATGTACTTATCTAACACTTTGTGACGTACATATTGGTCAGATAATTGGTGGTACAACCGAAAAAAAATTAGACATTTATATAATTTTATAACTATTTATGCAGGATGTGCCGAAAATCGTAGTATAAATCGTCTGATAATTCTACATGAAAAAAAAGAAGTGTAGAATTAAGTTCTATATCAAAAATATAAAATTTACAGCTTTGTTTTCGGGAAAACTGAATTCAAATATTTGTCAAAATATTTTGCAATTTACGTACGAAATGCACTGCAACGTATAACGAAATTGTACTGCACAAAATAGTTGTAAATAATAAAAGATGAACAATTTAACCTGCAAACTTTTATTATTATTTATTACTATTTTTATTACAGAAAATAGTGCACAAAATCTGAATTATGTAAAGAACCAATAAATTGTATAGATATAAAATTAAAGTTAGAGAATTATTTAGTTAGTTATTGAAAAAAATTATATGTAAATATCATATATATAAGAATCCTTAATATTTATTATACAGTACATTCAGGAACGTCTTCTTTCGCCAGTGCAGTGATACGTAACGATAGACTGCGGATGTTTAAGTATGTATGATATATCGAAGTTTGCAAAGTATACATAAATCATGTAATCTCTAAAATGTGGATTTCTATGCTCCTCAGTCGGATGTATGCATTGCAGACTTCAATACATCATAAATGAATAAATATTCGGAGTCTAGTCATCGCATAAATATTATATTAACTGTTAACATATTACGGTGGGGTCATTCAGGGATTTCAGTACATCTTTATGTAGACCGTAACCGATAAAAATACATTGCATTACTGGAGTTTTTTATGTGTCTCATGAATTGCGGTGCGTGAAAACTGATTTATAGCAAAAAACCTGTTCAGTAAGTTTAGAAATTTGAGACGTGGAAAATTTATAAACTTATGAATTTAGAACTTAGGAATTTAGAAATTTAAGAATTTGAACTTTGAGAGTTTAGAGATTTGAGAATTTGGAATTTTATAATTAAGAAATTTGTCGATTTGGAGTTTGAGAAGTTTTAAATTTAAATATTAGAAACTTGTGTATTTACGAATTATCAGGATTTGGAATTTGAAAATTTAGAGATATGAGGATTTGAAGTTAAAAAATGTATAATAGAAGTTAAAGAATTTGATATTTGAAAATTTAGAAATTTAGAAACTCGAAATTTTAGAATTTCGAAATTTAAGGATTTTAAACTTAGGAATCCAGATATTTAAGGATTTGAAACTTGATAATTTAGAAATTTAACAATTTTTGGTGTTCTAGCATTTAGGTATTTGGGAATTAGAAAATTAAACTGTCTAAAAAATTTCTAAATTATATTTGATTATTTTGGAATTTGAAAATAGAAGAATTTTACAATTTGAGAACTTGAAAATTTTTAGATTTTAATAATCAAGAAATTAGGGTCTTTTGAAACTTTGAGAATTTTAAAGCTGGAAAAGTAAGAAATTAGCGAATTTAATAATTTTAGGAGTTTAAGAATTTGGAAATTTTGATTTGAGAATTTAGGAATTTTGTAACCTTGGTATTTAGAAGTTTGTAAAGTGTTCTTGTGACTTAAAAAATTTGCTCTCTTGGAAATTTGTAAACTTGAGAAATTAAAAATGTACAAACTTCTAAAAATCTGGAAACTGGAAAATTTAAAAATTTTAGTAGCTTGAGAGTTTATAAATTTAGAGATTTCAGAGTTTACAATATTAAGAATTAATAATTTGAAAATTTGTAAATTTGTAATACAAATATATGCTCCTTTTGCTACACTTAACTAAGAAATTCTAATTAAAAATTAAACACAAACTGTAGGATCTGTGACTACTTCATTTATAGAGATCATGAAACCCTTAATACGTTCGTAATTTATATCAAAGACTATGTAAGCTAATAAATTCTCTTCGCTATAATTTCTTAATTTTTCTTAATTTATATACTCATCCTTTAACACATAAAAGTCGCAATTTTTAGTAGCATTTTCATCGACAGTAATAGCAAGATGGTTATAACAAGTAGTAACATCAAACAAATTAAAATAACAATAAAAATCCATGGGGTCTCTTTATGCAGACCGTCGATAGACCTTCACACTCTATGGAATAAAATTACACGTTCATTAAGAAATTCTATTCGTATCTCGATCAGTACAATAAATTTGAGTACCATTCGCAATTAAACATGCGTTGATCTGTAAAATATTGTGACATGTTAAATTAATTGAAATTCACACATAGCGATTAAGTGAATAAATGACAGACAATATATCGAGTTAATATGTTTAGAGGGTGTACAGTACGCTAATAACACAACTATTCCAGCATCATTTACCGACAATGTTAAATGATGCAAATTACGGATTACGCGAGGGCATATTGAATGTTGATTTTGTAATGCCCGTAGCAATTATTCGACCGGCATTTCGAGCCCCGTGCATTTCACTCTAAGGCGATTACTCAATTTATGCGTATCGTTAAACGAAACAATAGCGATTATGAAATGGTTCCGTAACGGTGGCGATTATGATTTCAACCATTGAAAATATCATAGGCGTTCTGTTCAAGCCGATAATAAGCCAAACTACTCGTAATGTAGAATAGAGAGATTAATTACCATTGTCCAAGTTCGGCGATGCACCGTGTTTCGAACACTACCGATCTAGAGTATGTGATAATAAAGGAATTAATTACCGAATTT
The DNA here is from genome assembly GCF_050947335.1 of Megachile rotundata. Taxonomy (NCBI): domain Eukaryota; kingdom Metazoa; phylum Arthropoda; class Insecta; order Hymenoptera; family Megachilidae; genus Megachile; species Megachile rotundata. The sequence continues at coordinate 4,033,065 of NC_134992.1, forward strand.
TCATTGTACCAGTAGATTAGAAGGGTAGGTATTGTAAGTCTTATTTAATTGGTATTACGTTTAATTTTTAATTAGCAGCATTGTAATCGGCGTCGTTAGAGTTTGATTCATGAATAATTGAAATTTAGTACATCTTTTGAAACATTATTCCTGTTAACTATTACTGAAATTCTTTTAGATTTATTTCAGTAATATTGCAACATGTGTCGAACCATCTTGTGTTGAAAATGTTCGTGATAAATTTTTGCAAAAATTTTTATGAAATTTTTGTTTCAATTTGGTATGATTTAACTTGACACAAGTATTTCTGTTTTATGTAAATGTTGACAATTTCCTAATATATTGCTGATTTCGATAATTTTGTAATATGTTGTTGATTTCTACCGTTTTTTTAATATGTAATCGATTTCTGTAATTTTTTATCGATTTTGATCATTTTTTGACATGATGACGATTTCGATAATTATCTAATGTGTTATTGATTTCAATAATTTTCTATACCATTGTTTCAATCAAGTTTCTAAGTTCTTCGGATACATATTGTAGAAGATTGAATCGTGTGTAATATATAAATGATTGAATTCTACAAAATACATAATTTATTAGCCATCGGTTACATATAACTAATTGCATTTAACTCAAGTCTAATTTTAATTTAATCAAGAATGAATTTGGTCCATCTTACAAATCAAATTTCTGTCCATTTCTAAACTATTAATTTCCCAAATTTTCAAATCTATTTTACAAATATAATATTTTTATTTTTCTATATTTTCAAATTTTGAAATATCTAGATTCCATATTTTCATATTTTTCAATTTCCGAACATCATAGTTCGTACATTCCTAAATTACTATATTCATCAGTTGTCCTAAATCAGATTCTAAATTTTTATAGTGCCATGTTAGAACTTGAAATTTTTATATTTTTAAGTGTTTGAATTTCTGAATTAAACTTATAAATGTTAATTGTCAAACATGTGAATTGAAAAATATGATATTTTTATACTTTTTAATTTTTATGTGGCTTATTTAGCATATTCTGCGGTAACAAGAATAAAATGCATATTTAACTGCAACAAAATACACATGTTTAATCCTGTTGCTCTTCTTAACCTTTTGCATTCAAAGGTATTTTTGATCTTGGCTGATCCTAAAACTCCCAGTTGAAAAAATGTTAACTTCTTAATTTTCTAATAATAATGGCTAATTAATTAAAAAAAAAGACATATCAATTATATTCATCACTGAACAGTTATATCAAAATCTTTATTATCGCAGTATTTCTCATCTTATACGTATTGGACGCCACAGCTTAATACATATATTATAATTTTGCTCTGCGGTGTATATCGGTAATAAATGTGAATTAACTTTATGTTCGATAATCGCGACCGTGTCAACGATGTACAATATTCAAACGTCAAATGTGAAACGTCATCCTAGAACATTTTACGAACAGACGAAATTTCGCTTATGTTTTAAGAAGAAAAACAGCGACGAAAGTAAACGCGGTAGACATTAAGTAGTTCAAACATTTCATTCGTACGAAACTATCTGATAATACAAAAAAAGTTAAGAGAATAGTTTCTCAAAACGAAGTTTAGCCGAACACCTAACACGATATCGTACCACCTTTGCAGGTAGTTCTGTATTCAGAGCAGTCCACTAGCCGACTGAATGAAAATTCACTTACCGATCTTAATGAAAATTCAACCGTTCGTTAGAGTAACGCGGATGCGTTGCGTTAACGGAACGTTGCATCTGTTAAGGGTGCAAAATTGTAGGACAGCTTTGCACGCTCATCCTGTCGGCGCTAAGCCGCGCGAGTAGAAATTAATTTTCCTGGCCGTTAGCTGTCCTTGCCCGCAAGTAACACGACGGGCTGGGTGTATCAGGTGGATACATTATTTACTGTCAGCCAATTAACATGCCGCCACGATTACGAGTGTTCACCTCGGCCGGTCGTCGTCGCGGGACGAAATCGATCGAACTCGGTCCGTTTTCGTACTCTGCCGTGTAACTACGAGGGCAAAATTGCACGGCAAACGATAATATCAGATTCGTGTTTCAGGCACGCTATCCTGAATTGCGGCCGCGGAGAGAAATAGCCGGTAGGGCGGTACGTAACCGCCGCCAACCAGACTTCGAGAGGGTGGAAACCACCCTCGAGGTGCTAGCTGGCTCACGAAGCGAATTTATCGAAATTCGTACGGTTTGATCGGTCGAATTCGATTTTACTTGATCCTACTACGATCACCCTCTGCTGAAATTGTTCCGCACGGTTATTTGTTTTATAAGCACAGCTGCCTTAGGTGTACAGTCCAGAGCAGATCTGACTTCCGCGAGATTTGAGGATCTGGGGTTATTGGAATTTATACATTATAGGGTTTAGGGCATTTAGCTTAGGATAGTTATGGGTATCTGACAATTTGAAGATTCGCGTGTTTATAATAAAAATCGATAAATGGGAATGTAGCGATTTGGAAAGTTGGAAGTTTGAATACTTAGGAATTTAGAGATTTGAGCATTGAAGTGTTTATAATAAAAATTTTGAAAATGTAAGGATTTTAAAAGTTAAAAATTAAAAAATTTAGAAATTTAAAGATGTGGAAGTTTGAAGAGTCAAAAATGTGAATATTTGAAATTCTGAAAATGCAACATGAAAAACTAGGGGTGAATATAAAAATTTTTCACGTATGTGCATTTATGGCAAGGAATTCTGCATTGCATCCGAGTGTACAATGCTCATAACTGTTCCCTGCACTTTTATGGCTCTATTTGTCTAACTTCTTCTGCTACTTGAGATTCAATATCAGTTTTAACCCCTTCGATTTTTATGACGAGTATACTCGTGATGGAAAAATGGCAGTTCTTTAGTGACGAGTATAGAGGATTCGGTAGCACATGGTATTGTATAGGAGCAATTCTTGCTTTTCGTGTTTGTTAATTTAAACAAATAAATAAATGAATATTACACTTCGTGGTTGTTCTTTATATTAGAAATGTTTAATGTTCTCTATAACGGAAGTTGTTTTTCATAATTGTCTTCTTATTTTCCAGATAATCAAATAATTTTGTTATAATATTATGTACTTCGTTTTTCAACAAATAAATCTTGACTTAAGATTGATAAATTTTTAAAACAATACGTTTGCTATTTTTGTTGCAGTTTTTTGGGGTATTACTCGTTAAATTTAAGACTTTTTAATTTATTTAAGAACTTAGAATGTCAGCTACCATTTCAATGATTATTCTTAAAATGTATCCACTAACATATTATAAAAAGATAAATAACTAAATATACATTTATTACTAAAATGACTCCAAGTTATCAAATTTCTATGTTCCTACATAGATCTGAATACATAGATTTTCACAATTCTGAAAATTACTGCATTTAGAATGTCTATGTTCAAGATTTACAAACAATGCACGTGAACATGTATATTGTCATTATTATACGTACATTATGTCTAGAATAATTCAAAGTTATCAAATTTATACATTCCTACATTTGTAAGCCTGAAAATTTAAAAGCCTGCAATTCGTACTTTTCAATTTTACGAACGATGTACATAAATATGTATATTATAGGGAGAAGGTAGCAGTTATTAATTTTACAGCCGCAACGCCTGTTTTGAAGCAGAATATCCTATAATTTTTGCACGAGAAGGCATAAAATGTGTGCGTTCGTAGAGCTATGATAATATCAGGAAGTTATCTACGCTTACTCTGGATGTATATGCAAAGTTTCGAAGGGTTTATTATTCTTACTATAACGTGCACTGCCGTTACATTTCCGACCTCTTGTTTTATAAAATTATTTACGTGAATATTAACAACTAAAAGAAAATTTTTAACGTATAGAATAAACTATGTTTTACATTTCTTTTTTTATTTTAGGCTATTATTAACTGTATGTTTTGTCGCATGTTTACAGCGTGATTTCCGGACAGTTTGTTTTTATTTTCCAATCTTTAACATGATTTCCACAGATTTTGTTTTTATTTTTCTACCTTTAACGTAAAGTGAAAATGTTAGACTATATGTATTGAATTTAAGGCAAGTTTAGAAGAAGTGAGTCCGCAGAAACGTAGGGAGATTTTTAATTTCCAAATATAAAAATTTGTGAACTAAGAGTTCTGAGAATTTAAGAATATAGAAATGTAGTGTATGAAAAATTGGGAATTTTGTAATTTAAGAACATGGGAGTTTGAATATTTGGAAGTTTGAGGGATTTGACAATTAGAGGAGCTAAACATTTCAGACTTAAGACGCCAGAAAATATTTGAATTTGCGAACATTGGAAGTTGGAAATCTTGGAATATAGGAACTTGTTGAATTTGAGGATTTAGAAATTTATGAGTGAGGAAATTATAGAATCTGAGAATTTGAGATTTTGAGATTTTCAAACTTGGGGATTTAGAAATTTGGAAACTTTGAAGCTGGGGAATTTGGGAATTTGGGAATTTGGGAATTTGGGAATTTGGGAATTTGGGAATTTGTGTTGGTAGTATAATCTATCCAGGCTACCGAATGCATAGGTTGGTAGGAATGTAAAATGCGAACGTCTTTTGTTTTAATTCCCGCTTCCTGTCGTGTTCGGCTACCGATGATGCACGCGCAACGTGCACCAGCGCGTCTTCAATTTTATATCTATTAATTATAGTGACATCCTTACGTTTAATAAACATTATATATATTAAATATTAACGAGCGTTAAACTCTGTCAATTTGGAAATTTGGGAATTCGGGAAGTTGAAAATTTGGCAATTAGGAATTTTGAAATTTTGAAACTTGACAATTTGGAATTTGGAAATTTGGAAATTTAGGGATTTAGAAATTTAGAAATTTTGAAACTTGGGAATTTGGAAATTTTTGAACTTGAGAATTTGTCAAATTTAGACATTTGCAGATTCAAAAGTTTTGGAAATAGAGAGTTAGAAATCCGGAATTTCAGAAACACAGAAGCAGAAGAATTTCAAATTCTCGAATTTTTGATTTCTCAACCTAACTGACAAATCAAATACAATTTACCGAAAAGAATAATCAGCACAAATATGAATAACAATAGACGATTGTTCAAACTATTTGTTTAAAAATGCCCTTACATACCTAAAGAATTACAACTTCCGTTAGCACTACTCAATTAGTACCTTCAATTTTCTTAGTAATCCTTATTCCTACCAAAAAGCATATTCCAGCAGAATCCGTGCAAATACAGATCCTCTATCGATAGAACACTTCGGTAATTAACGCTACAGCTTGAAAATGAGCGTCGAGGATGTCCGATTTTTCAATTTTCATTCGATTCCTCTGTCCATCCGGACCAGCAGTTCCATTTTTCAACGGGTAGGTTCGCTCGAGGAAATTTCGCAATTACACCATCCGAATGAAATGTCAACGTTTCTTCCCGTTTTTTCCTTTTTTTTTCTGTCACTCGTCCGGTGGATAGCGTCGAAGCGTCGGGGCGCTTCACTCATCAATTCGGTCGATATTGTCGCGCCTCATTGTTCTCTTCCAGCTGGGCATCCGTCATGCCGCGGTAGTTTTCCAATTTTCTTTATTTATCGTCGAGCAATTCGGAAGCAGGAACACCCCGGCCGTGTGCATAACGCGAAACTATATATCCCGAGGAATTACTGTCCGTCGTGTCTGATTAATGCAGACAGATTCAGAGCAGCGATATTATTGGTCGAGCGGGAGCAAAGTTAGAGAAATACGTCGCGCAAATTCTACCGCGGACAGTATTTACAGTTGTACTCGGCTGGTGTGACATCGTGATGCACAAGCCAAGGAAGCCTGAACCTGACGTTGACTGAAATTTATACCGGCTTAGGATTTATATTGGGTCGCCCGAGAAGTTGACTCGCAACATTCGATGGGAATGTTGCATTAACAGTGAAACAACTAACGTTGAATCTGAGTGATAGTCGAAAATGTTACCCTTTCTACAGCTGTATTTTGTCAAAAAAGTTTACTAATGTTATGTCGTTCTTCGTTACGATCGATTAAGCAAGTACAGTTAACGTCCGAAGAAATTGCAGATGGTTCAATGGTTCAACTACAATGCATTCGATCGAAAACTCAGTTATCATCCTCCAAATATGGACGGCAAAATCCGATCTGATTCAAGCATGATAAGCATTAAACCTTTGCACTGCTATGTCGACTGTGGCTCGACATTTCTCTTGGATTTTATAAATAATTCAGATAAATTGGTTGAATACATTTATTTTTGTTTATTTACTGCTTATAATAAATGAAAAATTGTCACATACTTTGCACTGTTGCAGTACATTTGATTGAGAACACCTTTCTTGATCTATTTTGTAAATTAGAGTTGATAGGTAAAATTAAGGAGTGCAAAGGGTTGAAGCAGCGTTTACATTAGCAAACTTTTTATCAATCAGTAATCGATAGACCTCAAATCACTTGATCAGAAGTCACTTCATAATATTTTAAATTCTGTTTACATATATGATTTTGACTCATCACATTTCTGTTAAGCGACAATTGCTTTATGTAGACTGTTTAAAACGCGAAATTTGTACAGGGCTCTATAAGGTGTCCTGAAAAATACACCCAAAATACAGTGAATCTACATGAAAAATTAATAAAATTGAATGAAAAATAAATTGAATAAAAATACAATAAAATGCTCAAAATAAACATACGGTATCCAACACCATAAAATACAAAAAATTTATTGTTTAATGCTCACCAATATTTTTAAATTTATTAAAATGCAAATCCTTAAATATCTCGCAATAACAAAAAATGATACGTAGTGATATGTAGTGATATACTGAAACTAGGATTTTCGAAAACTATTTTATCACACCAGGTTTACACACTAGATATCCAAAAACAACAAAGTGTATTAAAACTTCTAAAAATTCAGTACAATTACTTTTGCTATTCAATGAAATGCACCAGAGAAAGATTTATACAATTTGAAATAATATGAAATGATTTTTGATTGAATTTGTCTATCGATTAATTAATCAGCAAAAAGTATACTAATGTAAATACTGCATTAATTACGCTTGATCGTATCGTCCATACTTTAAGCTGAGTTTTCGATCGAAATCGCATTTGAGCCATCGAACGATGCCACATCTGCAATTTCTTCGAATTTCAACTGTGGAATTACTCCCTTAATGCGAATCGATTACAACACGAGCCGCACAAAGCACCTCATCTTGGAATAACGGCATTTTTACGTAATTTGACTGATTGCTTCGTCGAAAAACAGGGAAAGCACCATGCAGTTTCACAGAAGTCAATTATAATACATGGTAGATTACAGAACTGATCTCAACTGTGTCGAATGCAATTGAAAGGCACTAATCAAAACTTAAACACGATAGCAGAGTGATGAGAAAAGGAGAAGGACTTGAATTCTAACTAACAGTACATTACTTTAACATTTATTAGTTCGCAGGTAAAAAATAATATCTTTATTGAGATTTAAAGAAGGTGTTCGGTCCAAGCGTCAACCTCTAGCGGAATATAAAAATCTGTATGGTAATTAATCGACATAAATTATGACAAAACATCAGTCGGTAAGACCTCAGGATGAATCCAGGGCACGTCGCACAGTGGCGAAAAACGACGAAAACGTGGACAAAACTCAAAAAATGAAAATCGTAATTCTTGAAATCTATTTAGTGGAACTAGTTTATAAGGAATCTGTGCATAGTGTTTTCACAGTTTTAATGATTTTATTATTATCGTTTCGAAGATATGAGCCACCAAAGTTGAAGATTTTTTAAAATCAATTTTCTCCGGGTAAAGTTTAACTTAATGCTGTTCATCATTTTTCAAATATTATGTTTATTCACTAATATCGACTTTTTATATGGTACTCTACTATTATAATAGTGCAAATTACACAACAAAATGTTTATTTTTAACACTGATATAGAAAGAGATATAAACCATAGACATATTTAATGTTTATGTAAGGAAAAAGTTGTGATCTTCACCTCGGTTCATCTACCAAATAGATTTAAATGAAAGCTGGAAGCTTCCCGAACAAGGATCTGTAATAATATCTTGCGGTAATTTGCGGTCTTCTAAGTTATTTAAATTTTTGTGCATACGCGCACCCTATTAGCGCGTGCTTCAACAGCAATTCCGGATGCTCCACGGTCAATGAAGTTTAACATAATACTTCTTAATTATTATTTAACTATTATATTTATCCAGGTTTATTGGCATTTTTGATGATATTTTAGTCTAATAATTATGTAGGTTCCACATCAAAATGTTTATCTTTAACACTGATATAAACTGACAATGGAGATATAAACTATAAACGTACTTAATGTTTATGTAAGGTAAAAGTTGTGAATTCCATCTCGATTCACCTACCAAGTAGGCTTAAATGAAAGCTGGAAGCTTCCTAAATAAGAATCTGTAACGATATCTTGCGGTAATTTGCGGTCATCTAAGTTATTCACATTTTTGTTCACTGCGCGCCTTAGTATCATGTGCGACAACAGCGGTTTCAGATGTTTTTCAAATATGTCGTTGCTAACCTTTGCAAAAGGTCTTATTTTGTAGGTAGATTTCAATATCCTCATCCATATATATATTACATATTAGATACTTAAAGTTTAATCAACAATTTAAAAAATAAAAATTTATTTACAATTTCTGATATAAAAAAAGGAATTTGTTAATGAAAAAAATATTATTATGATAGTTCAAACATTCAAGATTAAAATGCAGAAAGATTTAATTAATTTCGATAAATAGTTTCCGAGATAAAAATTCATACGTACTAGTTAACTAACTGTATTAGTTAACTAACAAATAAAAATTCGATTTTTAACACAAAAAATTAATTTATAACACTAATATAATCACCTTATCAAAAAACATTTGAATAATTTATCTCAGAATCGAAGATATTAGTTTTGTCCACATTTTCGCCGTTTTTCGCCACTGTGCGTCGTGGCGCGCGATCGCCGGGAGAGGTAAAACAAACGACAATCTGCGACATGTCGAAGCTTGCAAAGAAAGACCACGTTTTCTCGTTGATTCGGCAGGAATCGCTCGACCAGTGCGAACGTACTTTATATTGCAAATTGTAACCGTCGATAAATCAATTCGCAAATCAATTCGATTTTCAATAAGACTTCTCCTGCTAGAGTCAAGCGTTCTGTAAAAACTCGCATTTCGGGACGCTACAGAAGGAAAAGAAAGACGAAAAGAAATAACAAAAATTTTCGAGACAGGAAAGAGTATTTCATTTTCGTGAGGTGTTTTTTGGAAATCATTTACTATAAATATACGGATGTATAGAAACGATGGAAAGTTTATGTAAATATTATTCCAATATCGTTTATAATTTAGGTGTTATTACCATATGAATAAAAGGGGAGTGTCGGGTAAACAGGGTGGTTTCTCCCTTATCCTAGGAGCGATGGTTGTCAGGTCATTTTGAGATTCATTCTTGTATCGAAAACAAGATATATGATGCGTATATAATATGTAATAATCGCAAATATAATAGAATGTAGTATCTATATTTAGAGTATATTTGTAATGATCATATAATAATTTAAAAGAAATCGTTAAACTTTATGTATTGTGTATAAGATAACTGATTGAATATATAGTAAATAAACATTTTTTGTCACTTATTACACGTCGGTATAATTATACAGATTCTCTACAATTTAATTTCATTACACTAATGATATAAAATAGTAAATGTATTATGAGTATAGAACATTTGTAAATTCAGCACCACTGTTACATAAAACTTTTATACCATCATTATACTGAAAGAATTACATACATTTCAAAATAGCTCCGTACTTACCTAAAAATTTGCTATTTTATAGACATATCATTGTTTCTCCAAACGCGCAAGTAATTTTGCTATCGAACTATATTTAATCCAGTCATGCAAGGCTCACTAATATCCCTAATCTTAAACTATAAAGTAGCTAATGTTAAACTCGGTACAATAATGACGAGCTATAGTTGTGACGCACTTTTATTTTCAGTATCATAAACCTTTCTTATATTCTGAATAGTGTTGAATATTCAATTTAAGTACAATCGAAATTGGTACAGTTAAGGATCATTGAATACAAAACAAGCACAACATTATAACTTTCTATAGTCACAAAAAATGACCAGTTGCTTATTTTTCTTAACATTGCAACAGAGAATTCATGTTTGACGACCGAATAAATCACAGTATAAGGGATTAGAATATCTAAATGTCACAGTAATGGAATAAGAAAGAATCGTAAACTATTCTAACAAAGAATTCAAGAATCTAACAGCGTTACATAAAACCCCGTGATCAGTTTCCTCTATTTGCGCGGGAGTCCTAAAAATTCTAAAACGGTCCGTGCAGATAAGACAGATGTTGTCTGGGGCTATCGAAGATTTTCACGACCGAAAGTGATTCAGGACACGTATCGAATTACTGTGCACGAGCTCGTTGTCTGTTCGGCGAAGAAGAATCTCGTGATCGAAGCGATCATCGACCTTACGATTCGGGAAGTCTTGCAGCCTGTGACGCGAGCGGAATCCTGGTATCGAGGAGGTGCTTTGCGGTGGGTGTTAGGTAAAAGCTTGTCCTGGGGTTGAGTTCCCTTTTACGACTGCTTTCACCAGCTTACGGCGGTTTGGGGTTGCACTTTTCAAAGTGGACCACCGACACAATGGCCCTGCTTACACGTTGTGACGTAAAGACGTGGAAAAGTAGCGTTGAATTGTCAAAGCTTTGCCACGGACTACTCCGTCAAACTTTGTAAATATGATATGAACCCCTTTGGTGAAATTTTCTTTATACCCTCATTGAATCCTGACCAAATACGTGTATTTTCAACGATCCTCCCCGTAGGAAACGATGTCGTATAATGATATTAAAAAGATTCGTATGAAAGAGGGAGGAGAGTTCGCGATTTATACTGTGGTCTTTCTTACCTCCATTATACGATCGCAATAATGGAGACCCGGAAAAAGCCAGAGCGTTATTATAGGGAACCGACGGTGTAGGGATTTTGGCAGTTCTCATTTGGCTCGCCTGAATATTGTCGTAATGAAGGCGACCCGGTGTTTGATAATAATTGGAAGGTATGGCGTTGTTAATTTTTAACGCGACACTTCCTCGCGATTGCTGTAATTTCGTGTGTGCTATCGATTGTTGGAACCATTAAGGATAAATATTTGTATGAGATATTAAATACACTTCAATACTTTGTAATTATACAGTACACAGGATGTCCTGGAAATAACACCAAAACCAAAAAAGTGATGATACTGAACAATTTTTTTTTTTTGCCAAAATATTGGTTGAGGTTTTGTTTTTCGAAACAATAATTTTAATAACCGTTGCTTTTGGATAAATTAAACATATAAAGAATTTGTTTCATCTCATAGTGAAAGTTGATTAGATGGATTTTTTTCTTGGTATTGAAATAATATCAAATAACTCTGCAATGATTGATAATTTTGATTCTAGTGTATAAATTACTATTAACCTTTTCGCTCCGAACGACGGATATATCCGACATTCATATGATCGCCCTCTACTTTATATTATATACTTATTATTTCTTCACTTTTTTCAATTATTAATGAGACTTTTTTACCCGTTAAATAAGTTTATATCTTACGTAGATATTATAAGTATATTGTTTTAAAGAAAAATCTCTTTTCTTCCAAAATACACTATCCACGCGCAATGTGCACACTTTCGACGGAAGGTTCCATTCAGTAGTGGTGCTACGGCGCGGCGTAGCGAAAGGGTTAACACGATTAATGATTTGTCCATCATTGTTGACAACTTTCGGTTTTATTCGGTTTTATACAAAGTGGATGCAAATACCTTACACTAAAATTTCGGTCCGACAATATTTTGCACTCTACGATATTTCGATTTTAATAAATTTATATCTTATAACTTTCATATGTATAGTACTAGGATCTCATATTTCATCTGGTTATCAGTAATACATGTCTACTCATACGACAGTGATAAGTTATGATTTTAACAAAAGCTGTTCCAGAATCATATTTTCTCATTTTTGTATTTCATTAAAGGAATATACATTAATCAATGCATCGAAGGATGAAAGCTTTCAAACACGAAATGCAGAAAGTGTGTTTTAATATTCGAATAATTTCACATTTTCCATAAATATAGTAAAATATTTCCGCATACAATATTTCGTGACCAAGAGTATGGTATTTCATACTATATCCAATCATAATATGAAGGTACTTTATATATAATTTTTAAACGTATAATTATCTTTATCAAGACAGAATCCTTATCATTTTATTAAACCATTAATAATACACGTAATTGATAGAAGTAATTAATATTTCCATTATCGATGAGTTGAGTATTTTATTTCATTACAAATAGCAAATAGAACAATCTATTGACCAAAATTTAAAAACGTTAAAATTAAAAATGTTACATGTAGTGTTTCATAGATTAGTCTTTTAGTAAAATATTTCATAAATGTAATTAAAATTTTAATAAGTAAGTTCATGGAACACATATGTATTCGTATGGCTATCAATTTCATGTAAAAAATATATGAAATAATATGGTATTCTAAATTGCTAAAATTACTGAATAAGATATAATTAACAATAAAATATGAAAGTAACATTAACTTTTATCTACGTTATTGCAAAATATTTTGGTAGATCGATAAGGACATCACAACAAACATAATTTTCAGCAATAATTTTATTTTTAATATTTATAATCCACTCATAATATTTTCAGTAATCGATGCAATTATCTTTATATACCATAGCTTTAAAACTTGATTGGAAAAAAAAAGAAATGCAATAAATCTTACTTTTTTATTCTCGCTTTCACCACACTCAATTTTTGCAAAAAAATTTGGTAACTGCTCTTTATTTTATCATTTTTCACGGAGAAGTGAATTTACCTATAATTATTTTCTGTTTTGTCATACCGTTACCATGAAAATCGATTCCACGAAAACCATGGAGAAATTACGTCGGGTACAATCACATCTTGAATAATGCAGTAACGTTCTTTTTTAGCTTGACACGAACTCCTATTTCACCGACTTCCCTTTACCATATTATAATCCATATGCAGTCACGCATCGCGACGTGTCCACAGAACGACATGATAACTATGTTCAGCATCGATTTCGATAAGAAACAAAATAGAAATGTCAACTGGAAACATTGTAAATTTCAGTAGGTTATTCTACAGAACGTGACTGCTGCTTTTGCAATGCTGCCCAGGAGTTTGCCCCCGTGACGGTCGTTTTATCCACGTGACAGCATCATATATCTTTTCTGAAAACATTCAAACAGCTAGCAAAAAACATCTTATATTTTCTACATATAATATAAATTGTTTCAATTATTATTTTCTAATTATTAGTTTCAATTATTATGCGCAAGTAAATTATATTTTCATATAAGCTACTCATTTGATAACTCGGTTAACTCCATTCAACAAAAAGTAGGGAATGTGATGAAATAGTATATATTGCTTCTTAAAAGTACATTTAAAATAGAGAATTAAATCAGCGATATAAAAGAGAACTTATTATAAAATTTTTATTATTTAAACAAAATTTGGGTAAAGGTATAAAGTTGCAAATCACAAAATATTTAAATCTCTGAATTCCTAAATATTCAAGTTTGTAGATCCTTAAAGCAGAAATCACGTTTACTTTGCGCGACAGAAGATAAAATTGCCCTAACATCAAAAGAATGCAGTGGATCTTCAAACTTGAATTTTTCGAAAAAAATGTTATTGTATATTTTTTCCGAATTTTTTTAAAGGAATTACATAATGTATACTTTTACGTATTATTAGATCGTAATCTGCATAAGAATATCGTTCTTCAAGTTGCTCCTTCGTTACACGAAACACCCTATATTTTATCATGAAGACAAACTATGAAATCACCAACGTTCCAACCCCTGTACGATGGGCAAAGCCGCGAACATAGTCGTCATTGGATGCATAGAACATATGGCGGTCGTGAAGAGGTAGTTGACTTGTGGTTACCAGCACATGGCAAATGATACATGGCTAGAACGTGTGGTCTTCTCGGTTGTTCTCTCGTCACCCTCGGAAAAAGACGTCATACCTTGTGAAACGAGGATTCACAAAAGTTGAACGTACTAGTTACACAATGCTTCGGATGAAGATAGAAATGCAAGTCAAATTTTGAATTTAAATCAGGATGCAAATATTTAATGGCCCAAATATTAAAATCACAATCTCGTCATTTTATAAACATGGTATAAGAATGTACAAGAACAAGAACTTATTATTATGATAATTGTATGACAAGATGAGAAGCTTATTTTTAAGAAAATGGAGTTGTTTTATCATTACTGTGTTGGTAAACATGCAGAGTTCCGCTTAACTTAAACATCTTGAATATCTTGCTTATCTTTTAGGATAAAGAAAAATGTAAGAAAGCACGATTTTGCTCGAAGGAGCAAATATTATCATAGTTACTTTTTTAAAATATTATGAAACACTTTTCTTAAGTTCAGTTTTTAGAAGATTTCAAGCTTATTGAGATTTTTTTAAACTACTTATTATGAATTTAACTACTTATAGTGCTGTGACCTTCACATGACCCTGAGTACAAAAAATTCATGAAAAATAAACGATTGTAAAATATTGAAATTTTAGAGTTTGGGAATTCGGATATTTACTAATGAAATTCAGTGAACAAATAACAAATCAACATATAAATAATACGAAAATATTTAACGATTACCTTTAAATACATCTTTATGAATATCATAAGAAAATTTAGTTCTTCCATTTTAATGACATAAACAACATTGTGTGCGTTTTTCAGCTCCCTGAAAATTAAATTTAATTCAACGGTTATTCCGGGAAATTAAAGTTTTTCTCACTAAATTTCAAACGGAAATAAATTGCTTTCGTCGGAACAGTTTCCTCTCTTTTGAATTTCTTAGCTAGCCTGGAATGAACAACAGAGCGTAGTTTTTCTTGTTGGAAACTCGAGACGGAACAAATCAATAATTAAACACGTAGCTGACTCTTTCGTTGGCTTTTGCGATATATTATTTGTTTGTAGAACACGGAGGATTCTTTTCCCGTGAAACAGTTGCAAATTGCTCTTGGGCGTATTTATGGGAGAAGAGTTTTATACCAGTGCATACGGAGTCTGGTTCTAATCAACGCACGTGTTATTATTATACCCACGAGTGCAGTTTTCTAGAAAATAATGTATTTAATAACCAAGTCGTTCTTTCTAACCAGGTTATTGTTTTCTTCACCTTCTTACGTACATATGTATTATTTATGCACGACACAATTTACGCGTACAAGTTATAATAACAATGTGAAATTAAATCATGAGTATTTATTTCTTTTACTATTTCATACATATAATTTCTAGATGACTAATAAGAAACTATTTTGATAATAAATAATTGATTGTTTACTCGAACTGCAAAAACTTATTACTTTCCATTGTGAACTTCAATGCAGGAAAAGAAATTGAGAAACTTTATATTGGGAAATTTGAAATTTGGGAAAATTGAGATTTGGGAAATTTAGAAATTGGGAAACTTTATATTAAAAAATTTAGATATTGAGAAATTTGAAATTTGAGAAAATTAAGAAATTGAGAATTTTGTGTCGAACAAAGAAACGGAACTATCAAAGAAACAGGTTGTTTATACACTTACAACCCGCCTTTTATTACAAAGTATGTCAAGTATCAATAACATCGTTACATCAAAGTTGTCCATTAATTATCTGTCGTATACTTTTAATAAAAAGTTTCTTGAGTACAGTTATTAGACAGTTCACTCCACGTACGTTCGCCTGGCAAGTATACCGTACTTTGTACATCAATATCGCGTGTCATGGGCTAAGTTCCTTTACATGCGATAAGGATGGGCTCTTTCCTGACTCACGTTTCGTATCTGATGCACACGTGATCTCAGGCCTCACACGTGAAATGGCACGCGTATGCGGATCACGCATGCCTCATAAATAATGGTGGCTGTTGGCGCGAGAGTTGGATCACGGTAGATGCGCGGGAAGTAGCTTCGAAAGCAGCCCGCAAGTTCCTACCGATATTGCGTTATTACTCTCAGGATCGAAGGTTTCTGTTTCGAAATGGGGGATTAGATCGGGCGAAGGATGGAGAAGAGCAACCGTGAGACATGGAAGCCGTTAGAAATCCCACGAGACAGAGATTGCGATAAGCGCATTTGGAATAGTGCTATTCTTCTTCTTTCCTGTTTTAGAGTACAGAGAAGAGCAACTTTGGTTTCCCTTAGGGAAACATGACAACCAAGATGAAAGGGTTTCGCATGTTCTCAATTTTAGGTGTTTTCGGAATTTTGGGGATTTTCAAAATTGTTTTGGGAAATTTTTCATTTTGGGATGGATTCAAATTCGAGGCCATAAGAAATTTTGAGATTTTGGAACTTTGTTGCACAAAAATTTTGGAATTTGGAGATATTTGTGACTCAGAATTTATAGGTATAAGTGTCTGAGAATCCTGAAATTTGGGGATCTAGAAATTTTTTGATGTAATGGTTTGTGAATCTGGGGATATGGGAGATAAGAATTGTACGATATAGGTATGTGGTCAAATTGGGGATCTAGGGGTCTTCTCATATCGAAATTTAGAGATCTAGAGATATCGGGAATTTAGAACATATGAATATACATATGTATTTGAAGACATTTGATATTTGAAGACCTAGAAATGTTTCGACATAGTAATTTGTAGATCTAAGGAGCTAAGAGTTTAGAAGCACAGACGCTTAACCACCTTGGGATTTGGAGATCTACTGACTTTTTGAAAAAGAAATTTAAGGATCAAGGGACATCAGGACCTCTGAACTTGGAAGCACATATATTTGAGGACATTGTAATTTCAAGATGTAGGGATTTTTAGAGAGTAATTTGGGGTCAGAGTTGTTATAGTAGATGTAGTATTTTCTCACCTTGAATTTTTTGGACTCAGGGATTTTTGGACTTAAGGATTTAGAAATCTAGGAATATGAAAGCTAAGAATTTGGGAACATGACTATTTGAACACTTTAGGGTTTAATTATTTGGGAACTTATTGTTAAAGATATGGATATCTAGAAGTGTGGGAATCGAGGTATATGGGGATCTCTAAATTTAAGAATTCTTAAGTTCCAAAATTTTTTTTATTTTCGAACCTTTAAATCCGCAAACTACTTATTTCTGGATATCCCAAATTTTCTAATTATTGAATTTTACAGTCATTTAACATTCGACTTTCTAAATTTTCATAGTTTGAAATATTTAAGTTTCTACATTTTGAAACTCTTAAATTATTTACATTTCAGATTTCCAAATCTTTAAATCCTTCAACTTTTAAATTCTGGAAGCCCAAATTTGAAAATTTCCCAATCCCTAAAATCTTCAAATTTCTTAATAATTGAATTTCAAAATTATTTGATCTTCACCTTCCTAAATTTTCAAAATCTGAAATTTCCAGTTTCAAATTCTCAAATCTCCAAATCAGTACATCTTCACATTTTCAACTCCCAAACTCTGAAACCTATAAATCCTAAAACTTCCAAATATGTAATATACGTTTCTCGATGTTCTCCAAATTTCTTCGTTAGCAGCGTTTCAATGAATCAACGAGAGTCGTTGTAAACTCCTTTTGAACAATTCGTTCGATCGTACTATTAATAACTGATACGATATGTGATTAATTATAAGGGGATATCCAATAACCGATACAAGCGAAAGTAGAGAGCTACTAGCTCTAACCCGTGATGACTTGCAAATTCTTTATCGAAAAATTGGCTGCGGGTATAGCATCTGCAGATATGCCCAATCAGTTTCGAAGCTGGTAGATTTCTTGCCCTTCGATTTCTTGATGAGATGAAGTATTCGGTGAGCGAATACCTTATTACATCGTATTTCATTTTGATAGATCGTTGCTGTCTTAACAAGAAAAGGATTAACCCGTTGCATTCGATTGATGTTGTTATAACAGTAACTGTGTATATGTTTGTGTGAAGTTGTATCATGATATATAGATATAACTATAATGAAAAGTTCAATATATGTATATGAACCGTTTATTTTGAAAGTGGTATAAGTCCATTTGTTAGTTGTACCACTTATGTTAACTGTCATAAAAAACATTTAGCAGTTAAGTATATTTAGAGTATACCACAATTCTGCACATATAAATTTTGATAGTTGAAAAATTTACTTTGAAAGTGACCTAAATCCAATCTATTATTCATAATGTCAGAAACTGCGGATTTTTGAATGTTCGAAGGCAATGATGATAGTAATTACAATGAATTATTAATTACTTAATATAATAATTAATTAGTATTAATACAATACATGAAGCACCATAACTTCTTTAAATCCCTCCCATATGCACAAAATGTAGATGAACAGTACATTGTTATGTAATTTATATAGCTAGATTTTCTGAATTTCATAAATGGTGCCTTTCAAGTGTTGTAAAGAAATATAAAATAAATTAAATATTGTTTTTTTCTATTCGAAGTACTTTAAATTATATGGAATGGATTGGGACTATTTCAAATTTTATGCTAAATCTGGTTATTAATTTTGAAAGTGACTTTTTATTCTTGGTAAGAAGACATATAACAATTCGAAAAACTATATGGAATGAATTTGGACGTTTCAAATTTTATGCTAAATGTGGTTGTTAATTTTGAAAGTGGCTTAAATTTATTCTTGGTAAAAAGACATATAACGTTCACTTATCAATTTCCATTATTTTGATAAGAATTGTAGATTTAACTCTCCTGAATACTTTCAAGGAGAGTGACTGATATTCTGAATATATGTATATTTTTGATTTCACTGAAACGCAAACTCTTAAATATTGCGATTTAATCATACATGTATGAATTTAGACCAATTTTAAAACAAGCGACTATAGGTACTGTATGTTAAACAACCCGCGAGTTGACGCATAGTAGAGTGATACAGGTGTCTGTCTGAATTACGGAAGGATTACGGCCTTAATTGGTCAGGATAGGAAAATGGACACCTAGATTCACATGTATTTTCGGTGGTAGGAACTAATGGCTCAAGTGGTCACGCACACGAATTAGGTCGAAAGCGATGACAGTCAGTAAACGTTTCAAAAGTGAGACAGATAGTGTAAATTGCATGATGCAGTCATTATTATACTTATACTTATTAGTATACGTATTATTATACTTATTTGTCAATATGTTATGCTAGAAGTGTTCAAAGTGGCGATCGAGTGGCTTCTTTTACTCTAGGTTGACCTCCTACGCGCGAACTCGTAAGTTGTCTACATAAATGCACGCAGCTGCAATGTTTATTTAGAAAATAATAAGTATATGGGGTGCAATAATTACTGTTTGATGTCAATTTTGGAAAATCAGATGTGAAAATTTGAGAATATTCAAGTGTGCAAATTTATAAATCTCTACATTTCTAAATATCCGATTTACAAATTTTTAATATTTCAAGTTTACAAATTGCAGAATTTTGTAGATTCCTAAATTTGCCACATCTTAAATATCGCAATTTTGGAATTTTCAAATTTGTAATTTTTCTAATTCTTAAATTTGTAAATCCACAAGTTCCTAAGTTCTCTTTACAAAAATCTAAATATTTAAATTTATTATTTTACGAACTTTGAATTTTTAAATTTAAATTCTCTGAAATTTTTTGGTGTTCAAACTTTCTAATTCAAAAATTCCAAAATTTACAAATGTTCAATTTTTAAATCTTTGTACTTACCAATTTTCAACTGTTCAATTTCTAAACGTTGGTATTTCCAAAATTTCAAATGTTCAATTTTTAAATATCTGTATTTATAAATTTTCAAATGTTCAATTCGCAAATTTACAAATTTTCAAATGTTCAATTCGCAAATTTACAAATTTTCAAATGTTCAGTTCGCAAATTTATAAATTTTTAAATTTCCAGTCTCTAAAATTCCTGCGTTCATATTTCCAAATATCTGAATCCTCAAGTTCTTCAATTTTTTAATCTCAAAAATGTTAAATGTTTTAATTTTCGAATTTCCAAATATTAAATCTTCAAATCAGTGAATTTTTAAATTGTTAGACGTTTTAGTTTCCAAATTTTCAAATCTCAGCTATGACAAAACATTCATTCAGACTTCTCGATATATTTTTATATTTCTGAGTTTATAATTTTTTATATTTCGAAATTGGCCAATGAAAGACTAACCAATAACTGTGTTTCGTTTCCCAACACCGCCATTTTCCCTAGGGAAGTATGCCATGCGCGCCAATGTACATACTAAAAAAGTTCATTCGTATGTTCGTTCTTCCTGGTTTTATTGCCGAGTTACGATTGTTTTTGCTTTGTATACATGTATTGATTTTTTGCTGAATCTCTTTTATTCGAGAGGTTTAATTTGGAAGTTAAACACAAAGATTCAGACAAAAACTTTAACTATTTTAGTTTTGAATACCAATCTCTGAGCTGTAGATTTTTTCGATTCAACAAAAAACAATGGGATAAAAAAATCGGATAAAATAAAGTGAAAACAAAACATTCTATAAAGAATAGAATAAAATAACCAATGTTTCACGTTATGATCGTTATTCTGAGGGTAGTTTTTAGATTACCGTATTTTAAACTAATGTATTTCAATACACGAAATTTAATACGTTATTGAATAGAAATATGTTCTCTCAAAAAATATTAAAAACAGATGTAGAATTTTAGCTGAAAAATATTTTCTACACTTCTAGAATTTTTATTTTTATGCAACTTTTAACGAATTGGTTATTACGAATATAAGTCATAACTTTTTGAATTATATACGAAAACTGTATGCAAAAACGTATGAAATAAAATAAAATGTATTTTACATTTAAATTATTATTTTGAAAGAAATTGCAAATGCCCAATATTTCATATATAAAAATAATAGAAATTAAAATTCTATACGTAAAAATTCCTTTTGACGAGAAAATTATTTTTGGGCAAAAGAAATGAAATATTCGTAATATATTTAATTAAATAAAAAAAGACGTTTTCATCTGTATTACAGTACTTTGTCCATTACTCTAGATGTATTTTAATGCTACCTTTATTTGAGTATCACTCTAACCTAACTTTTTTGAATGCCGAATTTGTTCGAAACGTTATCGTTTTATAACTTAATGAAAATAAAATAAATAATTAGTTTAGTGATAATACACGACAGACACTTTTGAAGCTTAGAAAGAACTTGATGTTATGTCAAATATCTTTGCTTGATGTCTCGTATTATGGATAAGCAAGAAAATTTCGTGGTATAACAGGATTTATTCAGAAATAAAAATAAAATGGATTGTAGGTGTTGAATTTATTCCCGTTTTATTGCATAAGACCATTTCACGACATAATACACTTTTTATATAGGGATATCTCGTATATTGTGCAATTTATGTGAAACAGATCAGTAAGTGTTTCTTATGAGTTTTTATCGAAGTCATTGAGGACGTAATATGCAATTTTTAATAAATATTTACAGCGGTGTAACATATTAAAATTGTTGTCTTTTAATGTGAATTTTATTCGCTACTAACAACATGTAATTCACAAAATTTTGGTTATGTTTATTTACACAGGGTGACCCAATTTTTTGCCTCTAAGCTTTACATTCTATTTATTGATTATTTTTCATCAACATTTATATTTTATTTATAAAAATTTATAAAGGATGTTATATCAATATAGAGTTTCATTATTAAAAAGTTGTAACAAAAATACGAAATGACAACGAACTGCTTTGTTGCTCGATATCACGCACGGGTGTTCCAGTTTTATCCGTACAACTTTACTAGAATATTCTATAAATAAAAATAAGAAAAAAACGTTAACATAAACATAGGCTCTTGGGTACATGAATAAATGTTTTAAAAATAAAAGTACATAATTATTCGCATAGAGTATTTAATTAGAAAAACGTCCATTATCGTTTCTATTCCTCTTAATCTCTTAATAAAACATTTAAGAGACTTTGTTTATATAACATTTTTTTAGCATTTAGCATAAACAATTTCTAAAATTAAAACCTAACGATTTTAAAAGATTTAATAATTGAAAATTTCTAAATACTTTTATATCTTATAATTTAAAACGTTTCTGAAATTAAGAACTAATGATTTTGTAAATTTTAATGGTTATAAATTTTTAAACTTGTAAATTTCTGATTTTTAAGTTTCTAAAATTGAAAATTTCTAAATTTGAATATTTGTAATTCAAAAAGTTTCTAAAATTGTAACTTTATCTTTTAATAAAGTCTTTAAAACCTTATGTTAATATAACAATTTCTTATTCTTACATATAGGATATATTAGTAAAGTTTGATTATAAAAAATTAGATTATGCAGTATGTGCATTCTTATATTGATAATTTTAATACAAAGGCTCCGTAACTGGTTGATCTACTTTAGTTCAGCGAATTTTTTGTTTCTTAAAGAGCACCTATTAGCGATAGATTAATGTATGACTCTTATGAAAAGTTTATGAAGGTTTCCGTAAAATATTAGGCAACTTGTAGAAAACTTTAAAACAGTCGAATCACGAGTCGTTGATCAAGCTAATTGTTAAAAGTGTTCGCAAATATGTTGGGTACCTGGAGTATGCAGAAAGTTTGGATCATGCTAACACTGATTGGCTTCTACGATGTCAGCACAGTAACGATCAATGTAAACGATGCTATTTCAAACTATTATTCAGCAGTTTCGAAACTTTATCAATTAACGATGTTAAGTTTAAAATTAAATCTCGATCCGTTATTCAATCTTCGCTCGAATGTTTTTCTTTAAAATCTTGAACATGGTTAACTTCGATTAAATCGTAGCAATTAATTAACATTGATAGATATTTTGAACATTTCTATATTTGAAAAGGAATGTATGCAAAATTTATTAACTACGATAACTTTATCAACAGTTGAAATTATTATTATTCGTGTTAGTTTAAAAACATAGTTGTGCTTATATACATAAGAAAAAGTCTACATAAAAATATATGATAAGCTATTTTTACTGTAATTTTCATTAGTATTATTATAAAATATTGAAAACTATTTTTAAAGGAACTTGCAAAGTGGAATTTTCAAATACATCTTAATCCTTGTCTTTTTTTTGTATATTATTAAACAATTGTAATTTAGATACACTAATGGCAAAGTAAATAATAAAAACTTGTTTATTTTTGCAGGTATGTATTAGCGGCACGGTCATTTATGGTTTACCTGGACGAAGTTATGCGACACGTATTGATCTGACTCCGCCGTTCTTCAATATCTTATAGAACGGTATAGTGAAATTAATTTACGTTATAAAGTTTCATTGATCCTAATAAATAATAATAAATTATTATTAGATTTATTCATAAATAACAGTGAAGCTGTCTGCAAAGTGAAATGTATATTATTATATTTCATTGCCAGTACGTAACTTAATACATTATAAACGTTATTTTCAACCATCATTGCTTTAGTGATTCATTGAATACGAAATTCAATGTTTACAATTTAATTTGAATATAATTTACTGACTTCGTTGACGTAAGAAAAAGAAATATAGAAAAACCTACTTATTCGATTTCGAGATTCTTAGACTCTCTGGACGTCAAAAGTGATCATAATTCTAAGGTATTTCTGTAATGGATTTTTATTGTTTCACACTATCCTTTTGTGTAATAATTTGCTAGAAATATAAAACGTTATTAAATTAAATAATACGTTCAGAAGTTGTAAAAGAAATTTACACTAGCTTTCCACTTTACATTTAAAACTTTGTTTTCAGAATTTGCTCTTTACTTGATCAACTATAGTAATCTATTTGATCAAACATAATAGCACATTTGTTAATCGAGTGGTACGAACTATTTTATTTTAAATTAATGAAGAATTAACAGTAACCATGACATTATTATCTACTGCTTGCGTAATTTCATTAAAGCCCAGTAATCTTATCTAGAGATCATTTGAAATATCCTGTGCTTGTCGATGAAATACTTCCTTTCTAACATGACTTCTCATATTTAATCGTTTCGCTGCGGTTCTTATATGAGAACCAATTGGAAAACCTTGATGGGTAATGTTATTTAATACTTATATTGATATTCTCTAAAAAACATCGATTGTATTGCAGTTGAGGATTAATTTGACGTTTAACGCAGAAACGGTATACGTACACATTTTGTCATTAATTTTCGATTTTACGTTGCAAGGTATTGATGGCGCCAAATTACTTGAATGATTCGACATTTTAGTATTTCACGATTCTCGTAAATGAATTCAATGTAGGTTCATTAACGCTATTTCTACCACGATTTTGTATACACCTATTTCGACCTATTTCACACCTTTTCGTTTGAATGCAAGTAATTACCAAACTGTTGGGATTTCAAATTATCAGTTAAATGTAGATAATTTAAGGAATCTATTTAGTGATACATTAATGTGTTTTATATAGCGGTGTACACTAAAATGCAACATGACAAGGATAAGCGAATATCGAAGTTATGCCGCTTCTCCTGTGTTTTCCGTTACAACTAATCTGATTATAATTGATATGATGTAGCAAAATGCTGTTGATATTTATATGTAAAATAGTTTAAAGTTAGGCACTGTCATGAAATCCTTAAGGTGCCAAAAGACACCGCATGGTAGAAGCAACATAATTTAACAACTATTGTATGAAAAGTAAAAAAATTAATTGTGGAGAAATGATTCAATTTCTTTTTTCATGAAGAAGTTTTAAGTTTTAATCCTAAAATTATTAATTTTCTTTCTGTTTTAATCATATATTTATCTATATCTATTATACATAATAACAAGCTTATACATATACTAAAATATTATCAATACATATGTGTTGATAATATAATCTTATACCATAAGAGTCCCGTTGATTTTGACATTGGACATGGAATGCTCAAAGAAAGCTGTATGAAGAATGTCAGCACTGAATTCCATGACGTCATTCAGTAGTATCCTAAAAAAATATTGAAATAAACGTTAAATATTAACTTAGTCCGATTCATTATCAAATAATGAATAAATTTATTTATACCTGTGATCAGTTTCTTCCGCATTTGGAAAACAACGAACGTCTATTTTATATCAACAAAATGTGTATCGATCCTTCTTTGTCATTTTATGAAGGGAAGGGAACGAAAGAAGTTCATGGACCACAATTCACCTGGCTTCACTGATCATAAAATACAAAAAGATAGGAAGACGTAATTTCTTGCGCGATGGAACTTCATTAATATTTAATACGAGCTGAGTGAAAGTACCAATTCCCGGGTAACGTAATTTCTTATGATGTATAGCATACCATGTGCTCCACGTTCGTAATGGGGATCACTATTAATTGCAATATTCGTTTCTACCTGTGGTGTATTTGATTTGAAAGTTTTTACCATTTGTCGTGCTCGTCAAAGCAATGATACGTGTGATAAATTCAATGGGAAGTACAATTTTATGTTTTTATTTGCATATGACGAAATATTTGATTCAATAAGCAATGTAGCGTGAAGTGCAGTCGAGCGAAGTGCGTTTACCTTTCGGGATAGTACAGGAATTTGCAAAAATATATTTTTAAATTTGAAAGTTTTGCAATAATCAACCTTCGAAGTTCGCAAATTATCAATTATTTAAATTAACATTAATCTTTAAATTATTTTGGATTTATGTATAGAAATGATTTTTTATTTGTGTACAATAGCATTAAAATTGAAAAGCTTGTAAATTTGAAACTTTGTAATATGGATTATAAAAATATTTAATACAATAAAAATTTATGTTTCGAATTCGTTTTCTCTGTTTCCGTATATCAATTCACTATTATAAAGTTAATAAAAACAGTAAAACGTTTCAAACGCTTCTCATTTCACCTGTATTTTTTTAAATTTTTTGTGTTTTAATACTTCAACGCCTAAAATAAGCGATAACGTAATAGTCAAATAAAAACAATAGTAAAAAAAATATCCACTGGGATCATTTTTTACCTTATGTGACATTTCATAAGATTTAATCTTCACTGTTATAATCTCGTATTTTTGTTCCGTGATGTTCGCTTATATCAAAAGAAACTTTATTATGACGTAAAATATACTTGCAGTCAGTATAAAAACTTTTAAAAAGTTTTGTTCTATGACATCATATTAATGCATCATTTTTATATCTCTTTTATATCTTGTTGCTTTTATGCAGCATCTTATCATTTTTATACATCATACAATTTACATTAAAAATTTTTAATTAATGAGTTGCTATAATTTTCTACAAGCGTATAACAGTTTTACCTGTAAATTCGTTTTCTGTTCGTTAACTATAATTTTGTTTAGGTGCAAAACAGGTTTCATTAGGTAGAACATGTTCAGCACAAGCTGTAAATGTTTATATCATGAATTGTTCAGAATTATGCATCTTAATTTATTGCAGATATTTGTGACGATTCACTTTAGGGGATCACGTATTCTAACTAAAATTTGTGGAGTTAACGTAATATTCTGCGTTCATTAGCTGTGTTTTCTCCAAATGCATTAAATTGACAATAGCCTTCGCTGTGGAACGTCCTGATTAAAATTCATAGTATGCATCTTAAATCAGAAACAGTACATGAATTTTAATGATATCCATTGTATGTTTTAACTAGCTATCATCCATGTTGTATTAAAAATATTAATGAGATTGTTGCAGAAAATCTCTGTTATTTATAACAGATATCGCTATTATTTATCACATTTATGTGAATGTTACCTTTATGACCATTTTATCAAAGTCTCCGAAATAGGATTTTATTACGCTTTTTACGATCTGGAAATTATTGAAGCCTTCTACCGTTTCAACTATTTTAATATAAATGAAAAATATAAAACTCTTAGCGGCAAATCATAATAACCGTGAAAGAAGTTTTATAGCAGTTTTGATAATATGAAGTTTGAAAGCATTTGGAAATTTTAATATCGTATAAAACTGGAAGTTTTATAAATTCGGTAAATAATATAAACCATAAGTAGTTACTGTAATATTAGATCTTAGAAGCCTTAATTCTATAATTACAAATATTAAATTTAATAATAATAATCCTACATTGCACAAGATAAAACAACTGAAATTTTTATATCAATTTGATGGAACATATTAAACATCAAATAACATTTTTCAATTAATCTTAATTTTATGAAATAAAGTATATCCAAAAAATTATTACAAAAATCTATTATTGAACGTGGTAATGCATACAATTCTAATTTTCACATCATAATAAATAAATTATGAATCCAAAAGTTAAAATTTGATATGCTAAGACTGTGACTATAGTGGATTTCCTGACGAATCAATCTGACGAATTCTTCTTCTGAATTTTTCATTTCTGCACCACTGTAATCGCAATGCGATAAAAACAAAAACAATAAAGTAATTTCTATGTAAAAATTAGTATAAATCAGTCTCTGATACTCCTATTATATTCCGATACTTCAAATCATTTTATCGAATACTATCTGATTATACAAAAAAGTTAAAAAAAACAATGGTGTTTCAAAAAGAAGTTGGACCCTTTTATATGCACTAAATTAAAACGTAAAAAGAGCGTGGAGGAGATGATATTAAAAAGTCAAAAAGTCAAACGAAATGTTAAACTGTGTTTTTTGTTTGATACTAAAGCTTTCAAGGGATCTGTACAACGGAGACCGAAGCCAGTTACTCGCGTCACCGCTGTCCACGTTAACGCCCGTTCCCTTTCTGTCTCTCTCTCGGATTTCACTCGATACAATTTTCCCTCGCTTATCACCGAAACTCGCAGTTTTTCTCTGCAACGAAATTCTGCTCACGGATACGGTGTGCAATCGTAAACATACCGAACATTCGACGAAGCGCCACGTTTATCGCGGTGCTCGGGATTCCAGAAGTTGAGAATGTTTAGAATTCTGAAACGGAGCGTGATCTCTGCTATTCGACCGCATTCTTCGTCTCACGTGACGGCTAGGAAACTTCAGGAGTACCACTTTTCCGGAGGGTCATTCTTTACTGGCAAACGTTTTATTGTCGTATCGGAGGAGATTAGAAGACGCCTTGTACTATATGCTTCAAGTAAATGGCTCTTCAGTTCGTTGGAACTGAGTTTTCATGAAGATTCGCCAGTTCCTGAAATACTGAAGAGACAAATGTAGGGTATTCTGTATGTAGGGTGTTTTCAAAATATTACAACCGAAAGGAAGGAGAATTTTCATGAAAAAATAGAGAAAAAATATTTTGTTTAGAAAAAACTGAGTTGGAATGGTTTCGAAGTATTCATAAAAAAATTTGTTCACGGTACGTAAAATGATAAATGCAACTTTTCATTTTCTTTTTAATGTTATCTTGTAAGTGCAAAGTTAAAATTTAATTAAATCTAGTTTACCTTTTAATTATCTATATTTTAAGACCATTAAATTTGTTAAATTCAATTAAATATCAGATTTAGTAATGTTTCACACCACCTTATTCATTACATGAAATGGTTAAACACTTTTTCCTATATTTTCACAATTACTAGTGTGAAAAATATGTCAAAAACATTGTTTGTATTCAACGAAAGATTACAACAAGCAATATCAATTATTTTAAAAATTTTATGCAAAATATACAATAATTACCCTTTAAATATACTCTTATCGGTCATTTTTATTTAATCATTAAAAACGATAAAAATCGTAAATTTTATGATGTTTGTAGCTGACGAAGTATTAATACAAATTAACTAATTTTTTATTGAAATAAACAATCTACTTATTAGTATTGTACATTATCAATATTTAATTTTTGTTTAATTTCACTTAAGTCCATTTATTTAAACTTGAACTACTTCAGAAAACTGCTTTAGTTTTTACTTATTATTTAGTACTAACTTTTATTTAATAATTAATGATAAACATATTTAAATTTTATTATTCAATAACACATTTTACTAAAAATTAATTAACAAATCGTTGCAAAAAATATTCATAAGCAATTCAGTTTATACTGTTACGCAACAGTACACTGTAAACACAAAAGAGAATTTAATGGTAAATACAGTTCGAAACTTCAAAACACGTTTATTAGCTACCAACATCTGGCAAAATTTCATGGATATGGAAGAGCCTTCAAGTCGATCGTATGTTAATTTTCGAACGATACGTCAATACAAGCGTCGATGCGTATTAATTAACTGACATGGCTAATTGTTTGGAAAGCAGGTTCGACTGAATTAATCGATAAACTGGCTTTAATTCACGTTTACACTTCTTTGCAAATGTTGCAGCATTGCGTACCAATTATTGCGAATGCATTGAAACCGGATAGAAATTTTTTCGAAATTATAAAGAAGAAATAACGTGGAAAATATTTGACGAGATTTAATATCCTTTTGTTTTAAAAGCTATTGTTTCAGTATAATCGAATTTTGAAATATTGAAATATCTTTGGACACGTGAAAAATTCTGTTTTATAACTTTTTGCAAAATTGTTATTTCTAACTGATGCAATGTACATATGACGATATTTAATACAACACATTGTAACAATTATTATTAATTTTTAACGGCCACACTGAGGTATGAAACGTTACCAGGCAATTTAGCTTCAATTTCACCCACTTCATATCCTGAAAGTCCGAACAAATAACAAACTTTTTTTGAAATCCCAGTGTTTTTACTATTTTTCCTCTCAAACAACTATGTCCCAAGAGTGTTCAACTAAAATTTTAACCTTTTACATTAAAATCGAAAAAATGTTGAATTTTTCTGTAAAACCGTCAGTTTTTCAATTTCTCCAACATTTAAATTTACTGAAATCAGCTGCGAAATATGTTATAAGTACTTTTACAGATCATTTTTTTTTTAAGTTAAAATAATGAATAGTTTTTTAATACGAAACATTTTTAATTGGGATCTTAAACCTCTCAGTGTACCGGGTATGTTATTCTGATGAAAGGTAACCATTAAGAGTTAATAACAATTAATACAATTATTTTTTTTTTAATTCAGGTTTTACGTCGCATCTACTTTCAGGTCATTAGCGACGATTATTAAAATTGTAAATGTCCAATTAGTTAAGTTGCTACTGTTAATTTTTGATGTAGTACTAGTGATGTGCAGAACTTTATTTCCTTCGATATTCAAAAATTATTTATTACTAATAAGCAGTATTAATACATCTGCAAATTTTAGTATTAATACATTATTATCAGGAATAAAGAATTGTAGTAACAGAAATAACAATAAATATTATATTACAGTTAGATTTTAACCAGTGAAGTATATTTGATGACTATATCCGTCATAGAGATCTGGCAGAATTTTGTGTCATTACGACTATATCCGTCATGCGTAAAATTTTGTTACAATTTGATATTTACATTGTAATTTTGGCAAAAACTAAATTATATTTGTAAATTGTAATATGTTTAAAATGTTTAGAGGTCAACAGGAAATGAAATAAACAAGTAAAAAGTGTAGATGATTTGAGATGGATTCATAAATTCTTGAGAGCTAATTCGGCATCGCTTGATTATCGCGACACACACTGGTGCGCGCTTTGTAAAAACATCGCCACAGTTAACTGGTTAAATACTACAATAGTTATCGCAACTTCTTGTAACATTTTCATTTACGTTATTGAAATGTACAGTATACATAGTGATCAAATTAGATGATTGATTATATACAATGTGCAGTAATGACTGAAAGAATAATATAAAAAAAGAACCACTTGTGATAGACACGTCCCAGTTCTAGCAAAATTACGTAAGCGCATACCTTTCCACTTCTATTTACAAGCGAATTCAAGGTAATCGAGAAACGATTGACTGACTCCTTCCCATAGCCTTGAACTTAGTATTCTATACCTTCGATCTAACGTTCACATCTACAGTTCATTGTACCGTACAAGAGTAAATACAGTCAAGAGCAAATTTGAATTCCTTGGAGAAAATGCGATAAATAGGCATGAGTTTCATTTCTTTAGATTTTTGGAAATTTGAAAATTTAAGATGGTGGGTTCTGAATTTTTGAATTTTAGAATTATGGAATTTTGGGATTTTGGAATTTTAGAATTTAGCAATTTCACAATTTTGGAATTGTGGAATTTTTGGAATTTGACAATTTTGTAATTGAGGAATTTTGAAATTTGGGAATTTGACAATTTTGGAATTGTGAAATTGTGGATTTGTAGAATTATGGAATTGTGGAATTTTTGAATTATGAATTTGTAGAGTTATGGAATTGTGGAATTTTTAAATTTTGGAATTTTGGGATTTAAAAATTTTGGAATTCAGGAATCTAGAGGTTTCCGAAATCTTAGAATTAAGAAATTTGTAAATCATGAAATTTGGCAATTATTATGATATGGGGATTTGAGCAGTTTTTTGCGCCGCCTCCGAAAAGGTTGAAATGTATTTAATATACTACCTAACGAGTAAATAGGTTTCATTCATATCTGTGACGTAATTGTATGATTAAATGAAATAGAAATTATTTTATACTTTTTAGTGCATTTCGAAGTCGGTGTATTTTTTTTCTTAAAATTATTTTATTTCACGCTTTTTAGTGGAATGGGGAGAATTGTATAGGATACTGTGAGACAGTTCTTCCGGGCTTTTTTTTTGTCTGGGTAAATGCCATGAGCATAATTAAGTAAAAGACAACATGGATATTCGTTTTTCAATTTTTTTTGCAACAATAATCCTTTGCAACTAAAAAATGAAAAAATTTTTGGTAATGGTACCAATGGAGAGTCAGACTCTACAAGATGGGAAAGGTTTTGTTCCTACGATCGGACCACCCACCTAGGAAAAAACCGGCGAACATGCATAGAAAAAAAAATAAGGGACAATCTTTCAGGCACAAGTACAAACTAATTACATCATGATTGAGGGTGCTTCATCCATTTGTTCTTTGTTAACTTTCTTTGCAAAAATTTACTGCGCATGTGTATCTCTTACGGTTTAAAACTGCGCAAGGGTCAAAGTATCCGTAAAATAATAGCAGATCCTGCGCAACAAATTTTCTAACAAATTAAATTCATGCATTTTTAGAACGATACGGAGACTGTACCAAGCAATGGGAATAATACACCAACGTCAACGTGAACTCATCTTGCTGTATAAGTCGCGTGTCAGAGCGGTAAAGCCTAGTTAGTGTTTTGGTACAGTGTATTGTAATTGCCCTTTCTTGTCTTTCCCGTGCATAGCACGGGGCGTTCCACTAATATTAATAACAATAGTTTTTCGCTAATATCTCGAAAACAAAAGCTTTCCGTCAATTATGCAAGAGGAAAAAGATGTCCAGAACCACGCCCCTAACAACATATTTGAAGGACATTAAAATCGTTCGAAGTTGATTTCAAAAGGTAATAACAATTTTTCGCTAATATCTCGAAAACAAAAGCTTTCCGCGAAATTTGTATATGAACAAAATTGTTCAGAATCATGTCCGTGATAAGATATTAAAAGCGCACTAAAATCGAGAAAAGTGTTAAGGTTAAGGTGGAATGCAAAGACGTGATGAGAACGATCCGAACAGTAGCGTGGACTTTATTAGAATAGTTATAAAAAGTGAATAACGCAACTTCCTCCTCGGTATTACGCGAAGTCAGTTGCCACAAGCATGCAACTGCATATAAACAAAAGAGATAGAGGCTTGCCAATATTCAATATAAACTAACACTCCCTCTCAAGCCTCTGAACGCCATACTTTAACGTTTACATCTTCTTTACATTTGCGCTTTCTTAAGCCTAAATTTCTAATACATAACGTATGAGTCGAATTCGGGAGACCTTTCGTCAGCACGTCAGCTGGCATTTGCTTCGAAGGCATGTACTTTAAGTTTACGAGGTTTTTCTCGACAGCTTCTCGCACGAAGTGGTGTTTTACATCTATGTGCTTAGTCCTAGAATGAAAAACGGGGTTTTTAGCTAACTCTTGAGATCCCTGGTTGTCGTTGAAAATGGTTATTGGACTTATATCCGATCCCGTTGTTTCACTCATGAAGCGCTGAACATGTATCGCTTCCTTCACGCAATCGGCGAGAGCCATGTACTCCGATTCAGTCGACGACAAAGCGACAGTTTGTTGCTTTCTTGATTCCCAGCTCGTAGCTGCATTTGCAAGAATGAAGGCGTAGCCGGTGTACGATTTTCTATCCTTTATACAACCGGCCCAATCGGCATCCACACATCCGTATAATGGGTGATTGCTGCGCGTATACATTAGACCGTGATCCAACGTTCCTTTCAAATAACGCAGAATCCTCTTCGCAGCGATCCAGTGCTCCTTTCCGAATTTGTTATTGAACTGGCTCAGGGAGTTCACAGCGTACGAGATGTCTGGCCTTGTGCAGACTGAAAGATACATAAGGCACCCTATTAGTTCGCGAAAAGGACAATCTGCCTCACTTAGAGGTTCGTTCGGTTTGTCCAGCTTCCTGGATACGTCCACTGGGGTCGAGACTGGGTTGCAGTCTTCCATGCTGAATTTACGCAAGATGCTTCTTGCATACCCCTCTTGACAAATGAACATCCCCTCCTCGTCTTGGGTAAATTCTAGGCCAAGACAGCAACTAATCTTGCCTAAATCTCTCAACGCAAACCTCCGCCTCAAGTTTTCCTTAACTTCTTCGATCCAATTCAATTCGTTGGAGGCTATTATTAAGTCGTCTACATAGGTTGCGATGAGTAGTAACTTATCGTCGCGTTTCGCGGTGTAAACGCTTGTGTCGCCGCTGAGAGGCTGCAATCCCAATTCCTGCAGGTCCTGGCGAAGTTTAATGTGCCACTGCCGACCAGCCTGCTTAAGACCGTACAACGCTTTCTTCAGTCTGCATACCTTATTTCCGGACTGTAGTCTCTTCAGCATCTCTCTAGCCGCGTCTCGAAGTGCCAAGTCTCCGCACTCTTGAATTATCTCGGGCAGCAATCTTTCTAACAAATCGGGAACGTCCATGTATATTTCCTCGTCGATACTGCCGTTCAGATATGCGGTTGTAACGTCCAGCTGATGCACTTCCATTCCGTATTGTACCGCTAGAGCAGACACCATCCTTATGGAATTCATTCTCGCGACGGGTGCGAAAGTCTCGCGAAAATCTACTCCGGGCTTCTGGCTGAAGCCTCTGGCCACCAGGCGAGCCTTTCGTCTTTCAATGCAACCATCAGGTTTGAATTTATTTCGTAGGACAATTCTACAGCTGATTGTGCTCTTCGCCTGAGGTCGGTCGACCACGTCCCACGTTTCATTTTTAACGTGACTGAGGAATTCGTCTTTTATCGCTTCTCGCCACTTCGAAGCATCGGGTCCTTCAAGAGCTGCATTAAATGGCGTCTCAGCAATACACCCGTACTCCGGTGTGTCGCCAGTTTCAGCGAAGCTGGTCGTATTCTCTTCGACATTCTCGCTTCTTGGTTGAGCTGGAGCCTTACGAGGTCTCCCTGGGAGACCAATACGAATGATCCGGGGTCTTCCAGGCCCCCTTCGCGCAGGAACACTTGGTTCACCAGGCTCCTCCATTTCGCCTTGAACTATCTCAATTTGCTCTTGATCTGCCCGAATTCGCTCTTGACCTACATTAAAATTAGAATCGTTTAATTCGACATATGTCCAATTTTCAAAATCTGAACCTTCGCTTGGTTGATACCAAATCTTATCATCTATAAAATCGTTGAATTTCATTCCCGACGCACGGTTCTCGAGAAAAATTATGTCTCTGGTCGCTTCGACTTTTCGCTCGGACGGAAACCAAACACGGTACGCTTTCGCCGTTTCAGAATATCCTATAAAAATGCATTCGCGGTCACGCGGTTCAAATTTCCCCTTGTTCGGGTTCTTATTTAGCGCAATTGCCTTGCATCCGAAACTGCGCAGGTGATTCAACCTAGGTACACGACCGGTCCAAAGTTCGAAAGGAGTTTTCCCATTTATCGCGCTCGATGGACACCTATTTCGCACGTAATTCGCTGTCGCGATTGCTTCGGCCCAAAATCCCTGAGATATGTTCGAATCGATCATTAAACATCTAGCCGCTTCGCATAGCGTTCGATTTTTACGCTCGGCAACTCCGTTTTGTTCCGGAGTGTGTGGCACGGTTAGTCGTCGCTTAATTCCTTGCTCCGAAAGAAAAACATCAAATTCGCGATTACAATATTCTTTTCCGTTGTCCGATTGAATATTCTTTATCTTTTCGCCCGTTTGTTTTTCAACTAAAGCCTTGTATGCCTTAAAAGCACCGAACAATTCGTCCTTTGATCTCAGGAATCGTACCTCGCACCAACGGCTATAATCATCGATGAATGTCGCAAAATATCGAGCGCCCCCGATCGAATGAGTCCGCATTGGCCCGCATATATCGGTATGAACAATCTCTAACAATTTTGTCGCTCGCTGCGACTCGCTTGAAAAAGGTAATTTAGTAATTCTTCCCTTTAAGCACGTTTCGCACGGATTAATAGATTCACCGTTTCCCGATTCGATTTTTAAAATACCGCGCGCTGCCATTGATTTTAAATATTTCTCGTTTAAATGTCCGAGTCTAGAATGCCATAACCTTAAACTGTTTCCGCCCTTTCGATCGCTTACGCTTCCGGCCGTTTCCGCGATTTCCGACGTAAAATACAATCCGTCTTTTCTTTTCGCGGACATTACAAGGTTATTTTTGCTATCTCGAATCACAGCGCCCTCACTATTAAATAATACGCTATACCCTTTATCGGCAATTTTACTTACAGAAAGCAAATTCGTTCTCAATTCGGTCACATAAAGAACGTCCTTTAAATTTACATTTGTTCCGCCATCTTTGTTTTGAAGGGTTATCCGCAGCTCTCCCGCTCCGTCTATCGACGTGGTCGCGTTGCTCGCCAAGTTCAGTCGTCGCTGCCGCGTCTCCGTCCATCTGTCAAATTTTTCGGGATCACCGCACACGTGAGATGTCGAACCGCTGTCAAGACACCATATGTTTGCGCTCGTAGCGCAATTAGCGCTTGCGACGCTCGCCCGCTCCTCGCACGAAAAAAATGAAACTTCTTCCGCTTTACCGGCAGTTTGTTCAGTCGGTAATCGTTTCGCGCGACACTGGGATGCTTTGTGTCCAGCCTTTCGACATTTATAACAAATGAACTTCTGTTTTCTTTGTTTGTCTTCAATCACTGTCTCCCTCTGTTTTGGAGACTCCTTACTAGGTGGGTGATGTTACCGAACAAACATGGCTTCCTGCGATTTCTCTTTCTATGTCGCTCTCCTCGCGTCGAACTCCTCGAGTATTTTTATTTTCAGCGCTTCCGACTCAAGGAGATCGTCCCTCGACTCGATTGCACACCTAAAATTTTCATAACTAGACGGCAAGCTGTACAATAACATGATCGCTAGGAGATCCCTATTTACG
This sequence comes from Megachile rotundata, assembly GCF_050947335.1. Taxonomy (NCBI): domain Eukaryota; kingdom Metazoa; phylum Arthropoda; class Insecta; order Hymenoptera; family Megachilidae; genus Megachile; species Megachile rotundata. The sequence continues at coordinate 4,069,510 of NC_134992.1, forward strand.
TCTACCTCCATTTCCTGCAATTTATCGACCGTATCGAAAAATTGCCGAATGTGTTCGCGCATATCGTCGCCTTCCGCCATTTTGTAAAGCATGAGACGCTTTAACAGCGTGGTTTTTCTCGCGGGTCCTTGTGATTGATAAATTTCATGTAATTTTAGCCAAACCTCGCGAGATGTTGTGCAACTCTTCACTTGCTTCAATTCCGTTGGACTGATAGCCAAAATGAGCTCCGAATGCGCCTTTCTGTCTGAGGCGTCCCACGTTGCCGCCGCTGCTGCCGAGACGTTGTCTCCTTCCGCGACCTCGGGTTTTCTTCTCGTACCTTCCACGTACTCCCACAGGTCATTTTTGATTAGCACGGCACGCACTTGTAACTTCCAAGTGTCGAAATTGTCCTTTGATAATAGCTCGATTCTCGTCCATCCCTGACCACTCATCTTGTCTTCGTTTCGAAACTATGCCGGTTAGTGCACACTCGCGTAAACTCGAAATATTCACACAGAACTATTTCACGAATCTTAACGCGTAATATCTTATTCGAAACCGCGCTCTGGGCCCATAACCTGTTAAGGTTAAGGTGGAATGCAAAGACGTGATGAGAACGATCCGAACAGTAGCGTGGACTTTATTAGAATAGTTATAAAAAGTGAATAACGCAACTTCCTCCTCGGTATTACGCGAAGTCAGTTGGCACAAGCATGCAACTGCATATAAACAAAAGAGATAGAGGCTTGCCAATATTCAATATAAACTAACAAAAAGTTTATTTCAAAAGTTGCCGGTTTTTTTGCAATAACAATATTTTGCAATTAAAAAATATAAAATTTCTTGATAATGGTACCAATGGGAAGTAAGAACCTACCAGATGCAAAAGGTTTCATTCCGATCGGTCCATCCAGCTAGGCGCAATCGGCGAACATACATAGAAAAAAAAAAATATACTGATCGAATTGAGTAACCTCCTCCTTTTTCGAAGTCGGTTAAAAACTTAAAAATTGTCAAGTGTGGCATACGTATCTTTATTGCGAAGACATCCTGCGTTTTATTCGACCGTACCGTAAAACATTCAGCAAACTAAAATTTACTACTACATATAATCATCGCGTTAACGCATGGTTATTCTAATGAACTTTTCTCACACGAAATATTATCGTTAATTTTTCGCGGTTAACAGCTTAATATTTGTGTCCCGTGTTAAATGAAAGAAAAAGAAATATAAAAAAAAAAAACACAAAATAGAAACGTTGCGCGAGAGAATTATGTATTTGAGACGGAACAACCGTGACTAATTGCGAACTGTCAAACTCATTTTTCGCGGCGAAACTCGCAAATGTTCCTCGCCGTGAATGAACCTGTAATACCTCGCGTGGCCCGGGGGTAGGCAGAGGTAAGGTTGGCAGAAAATGGTAAGGACCATCCTGGGAACGCTTCGTCATCTCTAACTCCTCGTGGTCCTCCAGTTCCGTTAAATCCCATGGCTTCCCAACTCTCGACCCCTTGGAACTACCCTTGCTCGTAGTTATCTCGGACCCTTCGAGCGCGATCAGACACTTCGTGCTGGCGTTGGCTGACATTTTAGTCGAAAAAAGAGAGAGCACAGAAAAAAGTAGAGGAGAAACGGCAAACTGGGAAAGACTAAGTTTGAAGATTAAAAATTTCACGAGTTGATAAGGAAATTTTTTACCGTCGTCGCTTCTCCATGGAGAAACAGAAGTTTCTTGGCGTATCGTGCACTGTTGAATTAAATTGAAATTGCCCAGCTATCTGTGCATAATTAACTTTTATTTCTTTTAATCATTCTGCAGTGCTTGCTTTACAGCTGTTTGTGTCGTGACCGATATTATCCTCAAGACTTTTACTGCTATGAAGTTTGTAGTTCGATAGATTGTTCCGTTATGTAAGCGTTTTTGGGTGTTTAGCTAATTTTACTAATAATGCAAAATGAATTTTTAGATAAAAGGAGTCACCTCTCATTTAAATGATGTCAAAGTATTTCAAGGTTATTTTAGGGAGTAGTTCTGGTAGTTTTATTCAGTGAAAATCGTTCGTTTAATAATTAGAAACAGAGTTTAGACAAAAATATATAATTTTTTATTTAACTGTACTTAATTTGTACCTAACGCTTTGTATAAATTTTAACGCTTCATACAAATTTTAATTCAATTTAATTAGTGTAGGTTCCCCCATTTTCGGGACCTACACTAACTGTGAGACGCCCTGCAGATCTATTATTTACTTAAGTACTTTGAAAAAGTTTGAAATTTTGAAAATACCATTTTTATGAATATTTTGTAAATGTATGCATGATCCACGAGTTTTTCAAAAATTTTATTCCAAACTTTTCATTTGATTTATTCAAATAACACAGTCTTTTAAAGATATACTGGGTATCAGTTACTATTAGTAACATTATACAATAACAAGAAGGTGTACACAGGTTTCAAGGACACAATTCGTGTCCAATTCTTATGAAACATTTAATAATTTCGAAGATTTTAGGAAAATGAAAATTAATTTTAAGTTACTGACTTTTGTATTAAACAGACACCTGCATAATTTAATCTTGTCAGCTCTAATGGTTCCATGAATTAACTATTATGCCCAACTTTACGATTCACCTAGCTCGTAGACTAATGATCTTAGACAGGTACTTTCGTGATTATGTGGCAAGTAATAATAGAACTCACAAGATGAAGGTGCTTTTCATTCACAATTCTTTTATTCCATTTACAATAACGTGACGCAAAAGGTATGTGAAGAAATTCACATTTTTTAACCTGTGTCATGACGCTTTAATGACAAGGTTTGGACCGAATTCAACCCAAGTTGTAAGCGATTGCTCTCACTCTATATCTTTTAATGATCCATTTAGAAATCTTATTTAATAGCATTTTTTTCTAATGTTGATGTTCATATCATTCGGTCACCAGACTTAAGAGCTAACGATGTTAGGTTAGCGTATATTTTAACGGTGTTTATGTTTTATGTTCTTCCAATCCAGTAAGAAATCGTCCACGTTACTATTCTTTTCTATTGTTTAAAGCCGACTGATTTATTTCGTCATTAATCCCTTGGCCTATATCATTGAGTTAGTCTAGTGACGCACGTTACAGTTCAAATATGACGAAACTAAATCGTGTTTGTAAAATATCCTGCTTTTATAGATATTTGATAGAGGTTAGATCATTTTATACATTTTTCTTAGAATATCGACATTTTTTCTTTTTGTATTTGTTGCATACAAAATAATATGAAATTTCTCTAAATTACGTTTAATTAATTATTATGTCATTCTATTTTCTAATTTTATACTCAGGTGCTTAGAGAAACTGTATATCGGTATTTTTACGTAGATACCTAACCTGTTTCAAGAACGTCGGGGCGCTAAATCGAGTTACATTGTACGTGACTGCAGATGGTGTGGGTAACTCTAATAACATAAGACGTTCTTTGCATAAGCAATTACTGCTACGACAGTAATTAAAAAATAATTGAAACTTGTACCAATCACTATCAATCGAATATCAAATTAAATAACTTGATGTCGACGTATGATCGATATTATTTTCTATGATCTCCATATGATTTCTATATTACTTCTATATTATGTTCATATTATTTGTATATTATTTGAAATATACTTCATTACGTTACGAACTAAGATATGTATTACAATTACTTACTTTTTAGAACTTTGTTTTTTGTCCTCTTTTAAGAATGCCTTTGCTTGCATTCCAACATACTAAAAATCTGTGATCATCTTATCAAAAATTAGTAGGAAATAGAAATTAAGTTCTGCCTTTTACGTAATATGAGTTACATAAATGTATACAAAATTTATCTTGAGCTTCAAAGCGTTTACTTATTATTTTTGTTAAAACAATTTAAGCTAATAATAATTTAGAAGATGACATTGAATGTATTTCTTTCGAAATCTGCAATCGTTTTGTGAGACTTAATAGAAGAAATTGCATCATACTAGTTTCAGTCGTAAATGCATACAAAATTTTCTCCGACTATAATTCAATCATTAACCCTTATCTTACTGGTTTTGATAAATACGCAAAAATCTTCAGTATTATAAGAATAACATTTTTGTTTTAAACATATATTACAAATATATGAGCTTCAAATAATTATTTATATGTTTTTAATGTTTGATATTTTTTTAAACAATCTTCAATATGGAGAAATGCACATTTTCTCTTGCACATTTTACCGAAGTATAGTGTTGCTTTTCTTTCTCCTGGCAACTTACGATTAGAACATACTAAGCAAACGTTATGCTTTTAGCATCAAGTTGTAAGATATGTAGTTTTCCATCTAATCTATCCTCGTTGTCTATCGATAATGGCGTTCTATATCGTGTAGTTTCACTTTCTCCAAAATTAGAACTCCGACAGGTTCCAACATTGTCACCTCCCACGTGACAAGCGACCACAGCGCCAAAGTAATGTTGTCACATGAGAAATGACTTACGACCGATAACGGTTAATACACGCTTAGCTGAAACCTAACCTTACTTAACATAACCTTGCGGCACGAAGCACCGAAATATTTGACTAGTACTTATCTTAGGTATGAAAACATATGCGAATAATATAAACACGTCATGCTTCTGTTTATAATGTTGTATACTGTCTAACATTTGCTTACAAGCATTAAATTTATTCGAGAAGCATGATTGTAAAAATGTATGCCAAAATAAACTTATTTGGCAATTGAAATAAAATAAAAAAATTTTAATTTAAAAAGTTGGTTTAAGTTAAATTTTATACAAAGAGAGGTGTTGGAGATTTTCAAAAGTTTAATCTATATGTACAAATATTTTTTTATAACGTATTTTTTAAAGACCAGTAATCTTTACTGGTTTTAATTTAACTTTAATCAAAAATTCTTCTTTGGGTGGTTTTGATAAAAATAGTTTTGTCTGATTATTATCGATAGTTGTGATTTTAATGCAAATACGTTTTCTTTATTCACATAATTGCATAACAGTGCAGAAGACCATCTGGATTGAAATCGATGATATTAACAATGTATCGAAAGAAAGCTGAAGTTCCGCCCATAGTATCTCGTCTCGTGAGCTTTGCTTCTTTTGCTGACTTGACGAAAGAAGCAATGAAAAATCACCGCGGTAGATTGCACTCTATGGGACGAACATAAATTTCGTAATGGCTCGATACACTGGAATCGTGGTTGTTTATCAAGGCCATTTTAACTCTGAAGAAATAAAGCCGGATATCTATTAATTTCGGTGTAACGGTTCACTAACCGCCAACAGATATCCGGTGGAATCTAAAGAAAGGTGTATAGATTCCGAGAAGCGTATTTTCCGGCCGTCTACCATCCGAATAGGGTAAGCGAGGGGTAAGAATCGAGAGAAAATATGGTTTGACAGCAGGGATTTCAAAGTGAAATAAGATGGCATTGCATTAACATATACATTCTCCGTTGAAATTTTATTCGACCATTTGCCGCTCCGAAAAAGAATTTCTTGCCGGAGCAGCTCGATATGTTCTGGGATTTAATTCTTTCCTTTCGGAACAGCACACGAATTTTTTAACAAATGGCGCACCATCGGACATTCCCGAGGAGCCGAAACGGAAATAAAATTTTTATTGTTGCTTTTCAACGAACACACAGCGATACTATGAATGTTGCTCTAAGCTAGAGAAACTTTATAAATTATTTGGAAATTTTTTCGAGTCGGAGATCCCATTCTTTTCGCAACTTATCAACCTCGTTGCATTTCAAATATTTAAAATGTGGATAGTTCGTGCTTTATGTTGTGACAATGGTTTCTCTTAAACGTGGTACAGTGAAATAAACGAGTATTCTGTATAGAAGGAAATTTCAGAATATTTCGTTTAGATTATGTGACTTTTCGATAATGTATTTTACATTTTTTAATGAATATAAACAATTTTTATTGGTTTTTAAAAAATCATTTTATTGATAAATTATATTATAGGATTAATAATATTGTAAGGAACAAATATACGTATAGTAACTTCGTTTAGTATTATTATGTATTTATCCACAAATAAAATATGTAACAATAAAGTTAATAAAAATACAAATTTTAGTGAATACAATAAAATTGTTTTAGAACAAAATAAATCATTAAAATATTTAAGTAAACATGGATTTCAACTTATAGGTTTAGCGACACTTTTAATGGCTTAATTAATAGTCCAGAAATTAAGATGTGATCATTCATAAAATTTAATATTCATATATTGTTTTACGTAAATACTCTTCAACTTGCAGTCTAAACCCAACTTAAAATCACAGAATACCAATTAGATATAATATTTCAACTTTTTTCATTTTAATATTATAGCAATAAATGGTAAATTGTAGTTGACGCGCTTGACAAATAAGTCATACGGCAAGAAACAAAATTTGTGTCACAGTCACAAAATACTGTAACATATTACAATACTGTTTGCATTAGGTGTCAACATACCACATTCTACCTGCATCAAAATATATTACACAGTCGCAATAATGTATCGAACTTTCCCACACAGAGAAGTCCTCATGGTAACATATGTTGTAAAGATATGTTTAATAGAAAGTCAAGCAGTAAAGGGTTATTGCCTTAATTTATAATCTATCGATTGGAGACATTCCAGAGACAGATGACGTCCAGGTTTCGTCGAAGTCTGGGCACGCGTGGCGAGTTTGCACGTCTCGTTGTTGGAACTTGTACAGGACAAACTCTTTCTTAAGCGTTAAGGGTGGGTTTTCACGTGTGCGCAGGTGGTCGTTACACCGATAGAACTCGAACGACGTGAACACAGGGCGATGGTCTCTGCAAGGGTTGGTACGACGCCATTGTTTTCGCCTTAACTATAGCGCGGCTTAGTCGGCACCGGGCTAGTCGAGGTGGTAAATTAACAATTAAACTGTAACAGGATTTTCAGTCGTCTACCCGGCGGAAATCCAATACCCGTCGCCTCTTCGGCATCCTTAGAAGCGGCCGCGAGTACCGTGGATAATTAAACGCAACCCCGTATGACCGACATATGGGGTCTCCTCTTCCAGTCTCATCCCAACCGCTTCCTGTTACCTCTATCGTTCGCAGTCCACCCGTGAACACAACCACTCGCCGTCTGGAAATTGGAATCCTGTAATTTATGGTGTTCACCGAGGAGAGGACAGTTGGATTAATGTCTGACTCCTGGATGCACGTGAGCTGCTCGACATCGACTGGACTCGTGTATCGTTATCTGGGGAAATCGACTTTTCGCGGACGTTGCGTTTGCTCACAACATATCGACTGGGATTCGTTTACACGGATTGCTTTTACGCTGGGCCGAAGAGCATGATGAAACGGTGCAGATTTGACGGCGCATATTAACACGGCAAGAACGGAGATTTATGACCATCGCGATGATTACGGGGTTGTGGCAATTCTTATGGGTTCTGCTACTTTTAACCCTTTCAACGCGAATGTAGACTGAAAAATGAAGAAAGTTCTTGCAAATAAGAAAAGTCGTTTGTTCATTGCTCGGTGTATAGCTATATTTTTAATTATGCGTATTAATGTTATTAATATTGAAACATAAAGTAAGATGTGGGCATTTAGTGAGTTAGAAGGTGAGGATTTGAGGATTTGTGAATTCCGAGATTTGGGAATTTAGAAAGTTTGAAATTTATGGATTTTAGGATTTGGAGAATTTAAAATATTACGATTTTGGGGTTTAGGAATTCCGGGACTTGGGGACATTAGAATTTGGAAATTTGTGGATTTTGAAATTTGTGAGTTTTTTGAAATATAAAAATTTGAGTAGTTTGAGATCTTAGGATTCGGGGGTAGAAGATTTAGGAATTTATGAATAAGAACATTTTGAAGTTTAGGGAATTTATGGAGGTTGTAGAGGAATTAGGGAATTTATAGAGGTTGCAGAGATTTTGGGATTACAGGCACTTGTGGATTTTATATTTTGGAATTTTGGAATATATAGATTTAGGGATCTAACGACATGCGAATTTGGGATCTAGGGATTAGATGACCAAGTAATTTGATAAAATAGAACTTGTGAATTTAAGGATCTAAAGACGTAGAAATTCGTCCACATACATGGTATGTCCTGAAAGTAATGTCAGTAAGTCGATTAAAAATCATTTATTTTACTGCTCGTTACAAATGATTAAAAATCTTCAAAATACGCTCCTTCTGCGCCAATACATCGGCTCCAGCGAGTCTTCCAGCTCTCGAATGCATTGCTGTAGGCCTCCTCCGGAATTTCCTTCAATGCCGCCGTACAAGCTCTTTTGATTCCGTCTACTGTCCCGAAAATTTTGCCTTTCATGGGTGTTTTGACTCGTGGAAACAAAAAAAGTCAGGGGGAGCTATGACCGGGCTGTACGGGGGCTGGGGAATCGTTGGCATCCCTACTTTAACCAAATAGTCGGAGACGATAAAGGCGGTATGGGGCGGAGCGTGGTGCAACGTCCAATTGTCTGCCGATATGGTTCGTGACGATGCCATACACTTGAGTTTTTGGAATATTTAGCATATCGGCCATTAAACGAACACTTAATCGTCGGTCTGAGTTCAACAATTCCCTCACTCGAGTCACATTGTCGGCTGCGGTGGTCGTGGATGGCCGTCCGGCACGGTCCTTGTCGTCGACCTCTTCCCGGCCTTTCAAAAACGCCTTGTGCCACCGAAACACTTGCTGATCTAACAGGGCATTTTCTTTATAAGCTGACTTGATCATAGCAACCGTTTCCGTCGCGGTCTTTCCAAGTTTCACACAAAACTTGATCGCAATTCTTTGTTCTAACGAGCGCTGCATTTTGACTTGTACAGTGACACAAAACAATTCTCACGGATAGGCTCGTTCTCACTCTCCGGATTCTTGAAGCACTTTCAGCAGCGGAGATCTATTTAGCTCACTTCTCGTACTACCAATTTAAACCGAAAAAATCGCGGTCCGACGTGAAGTCGCGTCACAATAAAGTCACTGACATTACTTTCAGGACATACCTTGTAGGTATTTGAAGGTTTTGAAATTTAGAGGCTTGAGAACTTACGCATTCGGTATATAAGGATTTGAGTATTAGGGTATTTGGGGATATTTGAATTTACGAATTTGGTAATTTAGAAATTTTACAATCCAGGAATTGGGATACCTACAATTTTGGCAAGATAGAAATTTGTTGATCTAGGGATTTCAGAACGTAAGAATTTGTGGAGCTGGGGTTTCGAGCTTAAAACAAATAGAAGCAAAAAAAAACGAAGGAATCGTTTTTGATAATTAATTTTAATAATTAGAAAATTTGATAATTAAGAAATGTAGAAGTTTAAAGCTACAGTGACAAAAAATTTTTAATTTTACCAATCTATAAATTTAGTCATTCAAAAAGTTAAAAGTTCATTTCCGTGTTACTACATTTCATTTGTAATGAAATGGTAAAAAGTGAAATATAGTAATAAGTACTAGATTATGTTAAAAGTTCTAATAATTTAAATTATTAGCTTCATTTAGAAATATTTAGATAATACTCATTTTAAATTTTCAAATTAGTTCGTTTCTCGTTTACAAATATGTAAGTTCCAAATGCTTAAACAAATTTATAAATCTTCCAATTTTTAAATTTCCAAATTTTCAAGTTCAGAAATTTGACAAAAATTTAGTTAAAAAATATTACTTTCTTATAAAAATAAGATTTTTCAGTTGGCAAATTGAGTACCTAAACAGTCAACATTTACCATTGATGCTTCATGTTTATCTTCATTGTATTTTTTGTAACCCTTAAATGCTCAAAAGGAATCATAGTTTTGAAAATATTTACTTAATTTTGGTAAAGGTAGTATCATATGTCGCAATAAAGTGAGAAACAATCCAGTTTTTCTGACATTTCAGTTCTAATATAGTGATAAGAAAATAAATACAGTAATTATAGTAGTTACTAGATTATTTTAAAAGTTCTTTTCATAACTTAAAGCGTTAACATTACTTAGATATTACTTAAATTTTCGAATTTTTAAATTGGTTCGTTTCTCGTTGATGCTGCACTCTTCAGTTATCTCTTACTTTTCCAACAATGTGCTTATTCTGCCGTAAAGTATGTCAGTTTCTTCTTACACGTCTTGAAAGATGAAAAATCAGAGAAAGCATTTGTGACACGTGACATTACAATGCTTCAAGAAAGGCAACAATACTATGAATGCCTCCGATGACATTTGCATTGTATCCGATTTTGTAAAAGAAACTGAAATTAGGAATGTACACTGTTTCGCAGTTGATATTTTAGCACGTACATAATTACAACTCAATTGTAATTAAATACGTAACCTCTAAAACATCTGGATCGAAATTACAATTGCTGATAACCTAATCTAACATTCTATTTCAAAATATTAAATTTAGTTGCAGAGAAAAATGTGAAAATTGATTTATGGCGAAAGTAAAATAAAAGATTGAAGATTTGAAATCATAAAATTTACTGAGAAATTATCAAAAAATGATAATAAAATAATTATTAACACATGTGAATCTGATAATTAAACACATTAGTAAATCTGTGTACGTTAATAACTGACAGAAAATAATTTTCTGTTGAACACAGTTGTGAATTTTTCAACAAATTGCCGAAAATTTGACCATTTTTTGTCGTAACTGTGTAAAAAGATGGAACAATTTATTTATAATTTAGTAAGGACGTAAAGAAAACTTTTGTGAAAAACTAACAAATATAAGAACGTACTTTAAAACACACATGTAGGTTGTGTGGAATATATAAAGTGTAAGCCATTTTAAAGTGTCGAAAAGATAAAAATAAAACTGTTTGAAATTCTAGGTTCTATTACGCTTTTTCAAAAGAGACGAAACTAAAAAAGAAAAAGAAGTGCAGAGTGGAAAAACTGTGAAAGTGAAAATGGTTGAAAGTGCGAAGGTTTGTACAGGTCTGGTTGCCAAATGAGGGAGGTGATGTTAATCAGCCCTGTGTAAAACCCTGACTAAAAATGCAAATATGGAGATAAATAAAAAGTAATTATACTTTTTGTAGTAATGATTTGATAAAAAAAAGTTGGGGAAATGAAACTGAAATTGAAAAATACACTGCTCAAAAGAAATATGGCATAGAAAAATTTTAGGTAAAAATTGGCCAAATTGGACTAATAATAACTCCGTGAAAAATCATCATAAAATTATGTTCTTTTTTTTAAATTAAAGTTTGAGATCTCTACTTTAAGACCCTGTTGTTCGGTTTTAGATTTGATACATCTCTACCACAATAACATCGTAAATGCCAGGTCATGTTTACTATATTGAAAATTACAAAGTTTTACGAAATACATGGACTTTTTTTGGTGATACTGTTTAAAGGAGCATAAAGTACAAACTTTTATCTTTAATTTCCGGTACATGAAAAACCGCTACCATTTTTTTTCGCAGATACAGCACTTTAAAGAAACCCTTGCATTTATGGCATATATCGCCGACATTAGCATTACCCGATGTCCACATCGAAGAGGTTGCTGGGCGGATTTTGCACATCATGTGGCTCTGAAATGAGCTATTTTTGTGTGCATTTGCGTGTGTATGTTTGAATTCTAATAACGCGTGTCTTCTCCGCGTTATTGAATTACCCCTTGCAGCCGATTATTCATGTTAATGCAAGCTCTAATTTCTTCCTATGGAATGTCATTCCAAATTTGAGTTAAGACTTGCGACGAGTCTTGCAGATTGGCAGGTAGTCTTGTTAAATTTCTGTAGGGTTCAAATCTGGACTTACTGCAGGATGTGGAAGCAAACGAATTGAATTGGGACTGTAAAATTCGAGAATGATTCCCAACGAGGCTTCTGGACGATAATTCAACAACGCGAAGGAAACACGCTTTATTAGAATTTAAACATGCACACACATAGATTCTCACACACAAATACACACAAAATAGCTCATTTCAGAGCCACATAATGTGCAAAATCCGCCCAGCAACCTCTTCGATGTGGACATCGGGTAATGCTAATGTCGGCGATATATGCCATAAATGCAAGGGTTTCTGTAGTGCTGTATCTTTGCGAAAAAAAATGGTAGCGGTTTTTGACATACTAGAAATTAAAGACAAAGGTTTGTACTTTATGTTCCTTTAAACAGTATCACCAAAAAAATGTAGCAAGTCCATGCATTTCGTCAAAATTTATAATTTTCAATTTAGCAAACATGACCTCGCATTTACGGTGTTATTGTGGTAGGGATGCATCAAATCTTAGAGTAGAGATCTCAAACTTTAATTTAAAAAAAAGAACATAATTTTATGATGATTTCTCACGGAGTTATCATTAGTCCAATTTGGCCAATTTTTGCCTAAAATTTTTCTATGCCATATTTCTTTTGACCAGTGTATAATTATTCTATCACGAACATGGCAATCGACATAATTGTCGTAGGCTTTATTTCTTGATATTTAATTTAATTCAAATTATTTTTCTATATAAATACAGCCAGTATTTACACATAAGATTGTTATATATAAATAACGATCGTAATTGAAATAAAAATAGTAGGTATGTTTATCACTATTAAAAATTGTTGAGAATAATGTTTAATAGATACACTTTTTTGTTTCAAATTTTTCGTTTAATGTCTAAACTTCCAGCTTTCTTTTGCAAATTCTTAAATTTCCAAAGCCCTTTTCAGCTTTTTAAATTTGCAAATTTTTAAATTTCCAAATCCCTTTTCAGCGTTTTTAAATTTACAAATTCCTAAATTTCCAAATCCCTTTTCAGCTTTTTAAATTTGCAAATTCCTAAATTTCCAAATCCCTTTTCAGCTTTTTAAATTTGCAAATTCATAAATTTCCAAACCCCTTTTCAGCTTTCTAAATTTACAAATTCATAAATTTCCAAGTCTCCGGATTTTCTATTCTCCAAAACCCAAATTTCCAAATTCTCAATTTATTAAGTATACAAAGTTTTTAATTTTAAAATCTGCCGAATATGAAGGTTGATGAAATCCTCTCTTCATGGACTACCATTTTACCGGAAATGAAGGATGATGAAACCCTTTACCCTTGCACCACCATTCTCCCTAGGGATATCTACCATCCTTGATGTACGAGTTCTTATAACCTGACAAAATTAACGAAGCCGAAAAATAGGATTTAAAAGAGTAAAACCAAAAAATGTACAAAAATATAATTATGAAAGAAAGAAATTATTTTCATTAAATTTACAAAAAATATATTTGAGAAAAATGAGAAAATATGACAAATGAAGAAACTCGCTCAATCAAAAAACACTATTACTAGAATTTTGACGTAGGGAATTACAAAATGGTTGTACAGGCGCAGTACACTGCAGAATTGGATTTTTATCGTTCTTTTAGACGCAAGAGGAGAAAAAACTTAAGTGAGACGTATGTGTCTCGTTGGTCACGAAAGGGTTAACGGGCTTATGACAGGCTTGTTGCTTAATGAGTTTATCGACATTTCCATTAAAGATATGATCGTATTGAGATATAAACAGTTGATACTAGAGAATATGTACCTCTTTACATCTAGATGTATAAAATGTTAACGAATTCTTAACATTTTGACTGCTGCGTCATCAATATGTGGGTGACGTTTAAATTTCCATACAAATCTGTCGCCATTATTAAAAATGATATAGCCGGATAAGGGGGTAAAAGTCGGAGCAACTATATAATATTCTCACAAATAATGCTATCCGGAATGAAAAGGTAAAAGAATATAGATTTGCAATTATTTTTATATATGATATACTTTCATAGAAGAATTGAAAAATTGTATAATAAATTTTAACAAGCTTTGAAACTATAAAAATATAAACCTGGTTTCGTGAAAAATTAAGATAATTATATAACCAAATATCAGATTTTTACTTTTGCGACTGTGTTCCACCACTTCAAAAAATCTTAAAAAGTTACAGATTCATAATCATGACAAAAAATGCCAACTGCAAAGATATAAACGTAGTCTCTTGATAGTTTCTGTTAAAATAAAATTATTTTTACTAAGTAAATTCAAGACTTTAGTAGAAGAAAAGAAAACTACATTTTGTTTGAAAATAAATTTGTATAATTACCGAACGAATTTTATTGAATACGCACTAAAACTATTTGTATTCATTCGACTAAGCTACTTTCAGAATGAAATACTAATTGTACATTTATTTAATTGAATGAACCATAAATTACCTAAAAATTATTCGTGCATAGGCGATCCACACGTATGCATTTATCGCGCAATTTTCAATTTTCCATCAAAATAACGAGGGAACAGATATTTATCAAATAAAATTCATGTTGAAGCTAAAAGTACCAATTAGACTGTAACTTCGAGAAATGCCACATGCATCACTAATTAGGCCATATAGTTGTAATTATTATCACGCGGCATGTGGGTCTCAGTTTACGTGACGCATTTTTTTACGAGGGTGTGTCATAAATATTCCTGCGAGCACATAACGAGGGGCCTTAATTACACTGGAAGCCAGCTACTCCATGTTTGATGTCATACATAACCTTAAAAACAGCACTGCTCGTTGAATGCTTTTGTACGTTATGCATGTTCCTCGACAATCACGGTACTGAGATTTTAAAAATTAGCTGCTAAGGACCGTCGGTATTAAATCAAATTGCCTCTCGTCTCATTAGTAAATAATATCTCTAAGTCATTTTGCAGTTTTAAATAACATCGCGAGAAGAATAAACTGTTACATATAGACAGGCTTCTGTTCTTTTCGAAATGCAAATACGATTTAAAATCACTTAAGAAATGAACAATTCTAAAGTTTAATATTACATTGAAGATACTGGGTGTTAGCAAGTATTAATTGAATTAGATCAATTTCATGATGTTAATTTTCAAGGGTTAGAACACTTTGATGCATTAGTTTTTAAGGGTAGATTTGATGAGTTTAAAAAGTATAGCTTTTGACAGATTATTTTTGACAAAAATATTTTCTGCAAATGAAATGTTTAGGATAGATAGGGACATGTAGGAATAGTCTAAGAAAATATTATTAATTTTTCTTTAGAAATAAACGCGACCAAGAGTGCTCATATTCATAACAATCAAAAAACATATATGATTTTTAATAAGCAGGTTTTTAAAATAAAACTTAAATATTGTAACATCAATTAAATTTAAATCGTTCATAATTAAACGAAATTTTCTTATTTACTGAAAAATACCAAATTTATAATATTGTCGAGTTATAAATTATTTTAATTAAATAAAACCCTTTGTGTGAATTAGATAAAAGCTTGAGAACCATAAAATAACAAGTAATGAAATGTCCGAATTTCTAAATATGAAATTTTATGCACAAAAAGTCTTAAATGTAAAATTTTGCATATGGTCCACATCCTGATAGAATTATATTAATTAAAAATTTGATGCTGCCGTATGGTTCTATCATCAGCAAATGCAAATTTTCCAAAAACGACTTTGCTAAACAGTTACCGAAAATGATATTAGTGAAGCGCAGTTTTGAACATCTGCTTCTCCCGGGTTAAATCGATTCAAGTTTCGAGTGCGTCGCCCGAATTAATGGCCGAAGAGCAGAAAATCTGGAAATTGCCGGCAGAATGTGCAAGATGATTCATTACGTTAATAGATACTTTGATTGTATAATTTTCACAATGGTTCTTACGTGGAAGTTTAAACGAATCGATCGTAGAAAGGCCTGAAGAAATTCTCGTTTCGCAGTAAATGTTCGTGGTTAACGATCTTACCACAGTGAGCCGATAGCTTTTACGAGCTGAAAGTTCACGTCTTTGAAACGGTCGACAAAATTAACAGTAACGTAATCGTGACTCCCAATTTTCTTGCAAATGAGATGGCAACAATACGTTCGATACACCATAGACTGCGTCTAGAACGGCTGTTTCCATGGGAATCTACGAAGTCCTCCGCCTAACAGAAGAGGTCGAAGAGCAAATAAAAACATAATAGAGTTTGTACATGCGATAGCATTTGAAATTAGTATCGAACTGCTTCTGACAATAAGGAATATTATAATAGAGTATTGTTGCACCGGAACAATAGACCCATAAAGCCAACGAACGCATCTATAATAGCAAATAAAATGAAGATAACCTAGAAGTACTATTGTAGGGTCGCATTTAACCTGGCCGAAAGTTAAATCTGCTAACTTGAAGATTTAGAAATTTAGAAATCTATGATTCCAAATGCTAAATTCATGTGTACTGGTGTATGGAGTTTTAAGTGATGTAGCAAATGCAAACTTTGCCATACTACAATAATTCATTTATTTTATCTGTTTTGCTCTGTTGTTAAAAATTATGTTTAAAAACTATCGATTTGTGCTTTTTATCAATTTTCGGATGAGAGCGTATATTCGGAGGTGAGAACTAAAATTGAGGTAGGGAAAAGTTGTCCAATCATCATTTTTGGGTAATGTCGGAGGTTGTTCTGCCCTTTCCTCGGGGTACGTGTTTCGGAAAAAACCCAAGTTGGCATGCAGGTAGTATGAATATTTTGCCTATGATTTATGATGTGTTCATTGTCGACGACTATGAAAGGGAAGTGAATTAGACTTTTTTTTTGCAATTAAAAGATTTATTTAAATTAAAGATACAATATGATCAGTAACAAGGCTACGACTCCATTGGAAATCGTATTTTATACAGTTGTAATTAAGAATTGCATTTGCCTAGTTGTTATCCGTGAAACCAATCCATAATTGAATATTTTTTAGACCGAAACAGAAACGGAAGCCGAAGCATTGATAACAACAGACACGCAATTTTTAGCCAACGCCAAACCTTCAGCAATTACCGATGGCGAAGCGATGAACAGAGGGCAAGATATCGCAACGTCAAAGTAGACCTTCACGATGTTGTAGATAATTTCAATCAAGAGCTCGACAGGTTTGGCTGCTTGGAGGACAGCATGGAGTGCTGCACGAATGGCAGCCTTCACTTGCAAGTCAAGAGAAAGTCCAGCATCGATCGAGGCATTAGCCACAGAAAGCAGAGCGGAGACAAGGTTCTTTCTGGCACGGTCGACGCTTTCCTTCAAGTTCAGCAGAGGAGGCAACTTGTCAGAGCTAGTAACGTCAGGTATTTCTCCAATACCGGAGATACTCCTGTAGTCGATCTTCTCCAATTGTTCCTTAGCGTTGTACATACCAAGCAGATCCAAGCAGACACTATGATCAATGGAGTTCAGAGCAGATGATACTAGCTTGTGGGTGTCGGCCCATTCAACGACGGAGCTGCCCAAACCTACGTCGACGCCGATCCCGACGCCGATACCGAGGCCTAGATCAAAGTCGCTGGAGCTACCCTTCTGTCCGGAGCTGCTGCCGCCCGCCTGACCGGAGCTGCTGCCGCTCGACTGTCCGGAGCTGCTGCCGCCCGCCTGACCGGAGCTGCTGCCGCTCGACTGTCCGGAGCTGCTGCCGCCCGCCTGTTCGGAGCTGCTACCGCTCGACTGTCCGGAGGTGCTGTTGCTCGGATGTCCGGAGCTGCTGCCGCCCGCCTGTCCGGAGGTGCTGCCGCTCGACTGTCCGGAGCTGCTGCCGCCCGCCTGACCGGAGCTGCTGCCGCTCGACTGTCCGGAGCTGCTGCCGCCCGCCTGTTCGGAGCTGCTACCGCTCGACTGTCCGGAGGTGCTGTTGCTCGGATGTCCGGAGCTGCTGCCGCCCGCCTGTCCGGAGGTGCTGTTGCTCGACTGTCCGGAGGTGCTGTTGCTCGGATGTCCGGAGCTGCTGCCGCCCGCCTGTCCGGAGCTGCTGCCGCTCGACTGTCCGGAGGTGCTGTTGCTCGACTGTCCGGAGGTGCTGTTACTCGGATGTCCGGAGCTGCTGCCGCCCGCCTGTCCGGAGGTGCTGTTGCTCGGATGTCCGGAGCTACTGCCGCCCGCCTGTCCGGAGGTGCTGTTGCTCGACTGTCCGGAGGTGCTGTTGCTCGGATGTCCGGAGCTGCTGCCGCCCGCCTGTCCGGAGGTGCTGTTGCTCGACTGTCCGGAGGTGCTGTTGCTCGGACGTCCGGAGCTGCTGCCGCTCGACTGTCCGGAGGTGCTGTTGCTCGACTGTCCGGAGCTGCTGCCGCTCGACTGTCCGGAGGTGCTGTTGCTCGACTGTCCGGAGGTGCTGTTACTCGGATGTCCGGAGCTGCTGCCGCCCGCCTGTCCGGAGGTGCTGTTGCTCGACTGTCCGGAGGTGCTGTTGCTCGACTGTCCGGAGCTGCTGCCGCTCGACTGTCCGGAGGTGCTGTTGCTCGACTGTCCGGAGGTGCTGTTACTCGGATGTCCGGAGCTGCTGCCGCCCGCCTGTCCGGAGGTGCTGTTGCTCGACTGTCCGGAGGTGCTGTTGCTCGGATGTCCGGAGCTGCTGCCGCTCGACTGTCCGGAGGTGCTGTTGCTCGACTGTCCGGAGGTGCTGTTACTTGGATGTCCGGAGCTGCTGCCGCCCGCCTGTCCGGAGGTGCTGTTGCTCGACTGTCCGGAGGTGCTGTTGCTCGACTGTCCGGAGCTGCTGCCGCTCGACTGTCCGGAGGTGCTGTTGCTCGACTGTCCGGAGGTGCTGTTACTCGGATGTCCGGAGCTGCTGCCGCCCGCCTGTCCGGAGGTGCTGTTGCTCGACTGTCCGGAGGTGCTGTTGCTCGACTGTCCGGAGCTGCTGCCGCTCGACTGTCCGGAGGTGCTGTTGCTCGACTGTCCGGAGGTGCTGTTACTCGGATGTCCGGAGCTGCTGCCGCCCGCCTGTCCGGAGGTGCTGTTGCTCGACTGTCCGGAGGTGCTGTTGCTCGACTGTCCGGAGCTGCTGCCGCTCGACTGTCCGGAGGTGCTGTTGCTCGACTGTCCGGAGGTGCTGTTACTCGGATGTCCGGAGCTGCTGCCGCCCGCCTGTCCGGAGGTGCTGTTGCTCGACTGTCCGGAGGTGCTGTTGCTCGGATGTCCGGAGCTGCTGCCGCTCGACTGTCCGGAGGTGCTGTTGCTCGACTGTCCGGAGGTGCTGTTACTTGGATGTCCGGAGCTGCTGCCGCCCGCCTGTCCGGAGGTGCTGTTGCTCGACTGTCCGGAGGTGCTGTTGCTCGGATGTCCGGAGCTGCTGCCGCTCGACTGTCCGGAGGTGCTGTTGCTCGGATGTCCGGAGCTGCTGCCGCCCGCCTGTCCAGAGGTGCTGTTGCTCGACTGTCCGGAGGTGCTGTTGCTCGGATGTCCGGAGCTGCTGCCGCTCGACTGTCCGGAGGTGCTGTTGCTCGACTGTCCGGAGGTGCTGTTACTCGGATGTCCGGAGCTGCTGCCGCCCGCCTGTCCGGAGGTGCTGTTGCTCGACTGTCCGGATGTGCTGTTGCTCGGATGTCCGGAGCTGCTGCCGCTCGACTGTCCGGAGGTGCTGTTGCTCGACTGTCCGGAGGTGCTGTTGCTCGGATGTCCGGAGCTGCTGCCGCTCGACTGTCCGGAGGTGCTGTTGCTCGACTGTCCGGAGGTGCTGTTGCTCGGATGTCCGGAGCTGCTGCCGCCCGCCTGTCCGGAGGTGCTGTTGCTCGACTGTCCGGAGGTGCTGTTGCTCGACTGTTCGTGGCTGCTGCCGCTCGACTGTCCGGAGGTGCTGTTGCTCGACTGTTCGTGGCTGCTGCCGCTCGACTGTCCGGAGGTGCTGTTGCTCGACTGTTCGTGGCTGCTGCTGCTCGACTGTCCGGAGGTGCTGTTGCTCGACTGTTCGTGGCTGCTGCCGCTCGACTGTCCGGAGGTGCTGTTGCTCGACTGTCCGGAGGTGCTGTTGCTCGACTGTTCGTAGCTGCTGCCGCTCGACTGTCCGGAGGTGCTGTTGCTCGACTGTTCGTGGCTGCTGCCGCTCGACTGTCCGGAGGTGCTGTTGCTCGACTGTCCGGAGGTGCTGTTGCTCGACTGTTCGTGGCTGCTGCCGCTCGACTGTGCGGAGGTGCTGTTGCTCGACTGTCCGGAGGTGCTGTTGGTCGACTGTCCCGAGGTACTGTTGCTCGGATGTCCGGAGCTGCTGCCGCTCGACTGTCCGGAGGTGCTGTTGCTCGACTGTCCGGAGGTGCTGTTACTCGGATGTCCGGAGCTGCTGCCGCCCGCCTGTCCGGAGGTGCTGTTGCTCGACTGTCCGGAGGTGCTGTTGCTCGGATGTCCGGAGCTGCTGCCGCTCGACTGTCCGGAGGTGCTGTTGCTCGACTGTCCGGAGGTGCTGTTACTCGAATGTCCGGAGCTGCTGCCGCCCGCCTGTCCGGAGGTGCTGTTGCTCGACTGTCCGGAGGTGCTGTTGCTCGGATGTCCGGAGCTGCTGCCGCTCGACTGTCCGGAGGTGCTGTTGCTCGACTGTCCGGAGGCGCTGTTGCTCGGATGTCCGGAGCTGCTGCCGCTCGACTGGCCGGAGGTGCTGTTGCTCGGATGTCCGGAGCTGCTGCCGCCCGCCTGTCCGGAGGTGCTGTTGCTCGACTGTCCGGAGGTGCTGTTGCTCGGATGTTCGGAGCTGCTGCCGCTCGACTGTCCGGAGGTGCTGTTACTCGAATGTCCGGAGCTGCTGCCGCCCGCCTGTCCGGAGGTGCTGTTGCTCGACTGTCCGGAGGTGCTGTTGCTCGGATGTCCGGAGCTGCTGCCGCTCGACTGTCCGGAGGTGCTGTTGCTCGACTGTCCGGAGGTGCTGTTGCTCGGATGTCCGGAGCTGCTGCCGCTCGACTGTCCGGAGGTGCTGTTGCTCGACTGTCCGGAGGTGCTGTTGCTCGGATGTCCGGAGCTGCTGCCGCTCGACTGGCCGGAGGTGCTGTTGCTCGACTGTCCGGAGGTGCTGTTGCTCGGATGTCCGGAGCTGCTGCCGCCCGCCTGTCCGGAGGTGCTGTTGCTCGACTGTCCGGAGGTGCTGTTGCTCGGATGTCCGGAGCTGCTGCCGCTCGACTGTCCGGAGGTGCTGTTGCTCGACTGTCCGGAGGTGCTGTTACTCGGATGTCCGGAGCTGCTGCCGCCTGCCTGTCCGGAGGTGCTGTTGCTCGACTGTCCGGAGGTGCTGTTGCTCGGATGTCCGGAGCTGCTGCCGCTCGACTGTCCGGAGGTACTGTTGCTCGACTGTCCGGAGGTGCTGTTGCTCGACTGTCCGGAGGTGCTGTTGCTCGGATGTCCGGAGCTGCTGCCGCCCGCCTGTCCGGAGGTGCTGTTACTCGACTGTCCGGAGGTGCTGTTACTCGGATGTCCGGAGCTGCTGCCGCTCGACTGTCCGGAGGTGCTGTTGCTCGACTGTCCGGAGGTGCTGTTGCTCGACTGTCCGGAGGTGCTGTTGCTCGACTGTCCGCAGGTGTTGTTACTCGACTGTCCGGAGGTGCTGTTGCTCGGACGTCCGGAGCTGCTGCCGCTCGACTGTCCGGAGGTGCTGTTGCTCGACTGTCCGGAGCTGCTGCCGCTCGCCTGTTCGTAGCTGCTGTTGCTCGACTGTTCGTAGCTGCTGCCGCTCGATTGTCCGGAGCTGCTGTTGCTCGACTGTTCGTAGCTGCTGCCGCTCGACTGTCCGGAGGTGCTGTTGCTCGACTGTTCGTAGCTGCTGCCGCTCGAATGTTCGTAGGTGCTATTGCTCGACTGTTCGTAACTGCTGCCGCCCGCCTCTCCGGACCTGGAGGCGTTGACTCCTCCGGAGCTGGAAGTGCTCGCTCCTGCGGAGCCGGAGGTGCTCGATCCTCCGGAGCTGGAGGTGCCCGCTTCTGCAGAGCCGGAGGCGTCCGCCTTTTCAGAGGTGGAGGTGCCCAAACCTACGTCGGCGCCCACATCTGCGCCTACACCTAGGCCGAGGGCGCCACCCAAATCTACGCCGAGACCGGCGCCCAAATCTGCGCCGATGCTAAGTCCCCTCTTCACTGC
Source organism: Megachile rotundata (assembly GCF_050947335.1). Lineage (NCBI taxonomy): Eukaryota > Metazoa > Arthropoda > Insecta > Hymenoptera > Megachilidae > Megachile > Megachile rotundata. The sequence goes on from NC_134992.1 coordinate 4,091,342, forward strand.
CACGTGAGCGCAGGCTACGCCAATGAGGGCGAAAAGAACGATGTGTTTCGGTACCATGATTGCTGAGGAATGTCGTAGCTGGTACTGATGCCTTGGTTGCGGTACTGATGCGTTCGTTCTCGATTAGTCGAGTCTTTATACTAAACCGATGAATACTATCGTCGGAGGAACAAAAGGTTATAACAATGCAGCGCACCTGCGCTCATTGTTGCATTTTAAAATGTAACATCTTGATCAGTTCCGTTTGAATTAGAAATTTGACTTATTGTTCAATATCGCATCGAAAATGTGACTTTTAATTACATCATGGATAATTAATACATTTGTAATGCTTATGCATTATGGTAACTTTTCAGTTTAATTGAAGTAACACGTTGATAATAAGAAAAATGATCATTTTGTACGTCATTTTATTGTTCTCTTATCGTGCATTAACTCTATAAATACGGACAAATTGTATATGCTTATGCATTATTGTAATTTCTCAATTTAATTGAAGTAACATGTTGGTAATAAGAAAAATGATCATTTTGTACGACGCTTATTTGTTCTCTTATTGTGCATTAATTATATTAATACAGACAAATGTATGTATGCTAATGTCATTATTAGCAATAATTTGCACGTGGAACACCAGAAAATTACTACAATAACCTTGGAATTCTCGAGTATGCAAGTCTTCGAATTTTCAAAGTTTCGGACTCTTGCAATATTTTTTGAACTTAAAAATTTTTTATTTTTTACATTATACTTCTATATTCAATATTTTCTAATTTTTACATTCTACTTCAGTTTTTAAAGAGTGCACGTTTCTCTGAGGATTTAAAATAATGTCTTGAAAAGAGGAAATAAAAATTAGAAATTGGGATTCAGAAGAAGACCCTTCCTGGTTGTAAAATGACTGTGCTCTTAACACCAAAAATTGAGAAATTGAGAAATTGAGAAATCTGGGAACCCAGAAATTAAAAAATTTAAAAATTATAAAATGTAAAAATTTATAAATTCAAAAATCTAGATGTTTTCTAATTTTCCAGTCTACAAACTTTCAAATTTAGAAGTTTTTAGGGTCACAAGTTTCCAAGTTTTCTAAATTACAAATTTTCTCATGAAGAAATTTTGAAATTTAAGTGCTTTAAAACTTTTGGAAGGTCTACCTAATAATACATTTCAGTGATATTGTTGATGATTATATTTCATTTCAATATTATAACGTATTACGAGCGTCCGCAGTTGGTGGGGAGAAAAAAAGAGCGCGGTGCGATTCACAAAAATTCGAGAGACACGCAGTCCTCATTAGAAGCGCGTAGAGTGATGTACGTTTTTACATTGATACTTGTTCAAGTGATTACATTATTTTTCTTCGAATTCTCTAATAAACTGTAAGTGAAAAATCAATTAAAATGTGGTTCAATCGACAACAGATATTCATAATTACATTTATTAATCGTTAAATTAATGAAAAAAATTCTACAAGTTATCTTGTTTCTTTCCATAAACAGAATATTTTATAAATATTTCCAAGAAATTTTTAAATTCACCTTTTTCAAAAACAAAGGTAAAAATATAAAGCATTGCATTTTATATTGTCAACTAATTTTCAGTATTCAATTATTAGCTTGCAAATTGACTGTACATAACTATAACATTATCAATATTATTGGTATTTATTAATAAACTGAATTTACTTTGCACATTCGATATTTGTGGACGAAAAAAGAATGTTTTGATTTTCATCAAACCATCTCGTCAGCATTTAAATATTGATAGTACGTTCATATCCTTTATCAAATATTCAATAATATTTACTATAAATATTGATCGCTTGTGGTTTCCGTTAAATCATATCATTTTGTTATATGTACTTTATCTATTATTTACAACTTTATACTTGCCAGTGACAACACATGAATTTACAATAATTCTCATTAACAAAATAACAATTAAATATTGTATGACTAATTTGATAAGATGAATAATACATTATTCAAATTTTTTGACAGAATGACAAATATTTTTCACAACAAAAGTTTGGACATCATATATTGGTCCCTTTCTGTTATGAAATTTGATGCACACGAGGCGACGTCTAAATTAAAATTTTGATTTTCTGTTTATTCGTAAAAAGCAATATTATGTTCTTTATTATACATATTACGTCACACCACAATTGTTCTTCAATTGATATGAAATAAACTGTAGCGATAATATTTAGCAAAATATGCAAGTATAATTTCGTTCAATACATTAAAAATAGATATGAAAACAAAAATGAATTGAAAAACGCAATCATAAAACCGCCATAGGCAAAGAGGTTATGTTGACGAGCACGTGTACGTCGATTGGCTCTACTAGTTAATTACCGAATATTCAACTCATTTCAATTCGAAATATAAGTCCAAATATAATTCGTGACGATTACTGAATACAAAATTAACGTAACATTTTAATTTTACTTGTTTTAATATCATAGTAGCAAATAGTGAGTATTGATCAACACATCCCACAAATAACTCGTATAAGAGGTTAAAACTGTTTATGTAACTTGACTAACGGAAAAGTAGTCGGTTATGGTACAACTACCATATGCGCGACATTTCTATTACCACCAGAACCATTTATCCTTTATTTTCTATGATGGTGTTACATATAAAAAGGGGACTGTGGCAAACATGCATCAAACGATTTCGAGTGAGTGGAATAAAACATGAGACCCCTGTCCTTTGACCGACATAAAGGTCTCGATTTATTTGCGTACGAACGGCACGGCGCTCGTTGCAATCGAACGAATTCCAAGGCAAACCAACTGGCACTGCCAGCTTCCCGAAGGATTAAGGTCCCTCGAACCTAAATCAATTCCCGTTTGACAAATCTTCGGCCGATGCCGGTCGACAGCGGATATTTCATTGGTGGTACAATTTCTCTGTTCGCTTTGCACCATTGTACTTGCACTTTAGTACTGACCATACGAATTTGCTGGCCCCTAGGGGGTGAGACGGGTCATGTCTGTAATTTACGTGTATCAGCAAAGCCCGAAAGCCGAAGTAATTGAGGTGTTCTATGCTCCGGAACAAAGGTCCTTGATGCGAGTTGATTTTCAATCCACCGTCCTCGTTGCTTTTCGATCGTTTTATATGCGAACGCGATCAATTTTTCTTTTACATTAGCGGTTTCGTTTGCGCAAAGTTTTATTGAGATTTATTAGTTTGAAGTAACAGCACGGAATTTAAATTTTTACCGCGCTGCCATTTGATTTTCTTCTTCTTGCTAACTAATATGGTTCATGATTTTATTACTAGGCTCATTATTTTTCGAAACATTTTTAAAAAATCCTCATTTACTGATGCGACTTGCAGAACTTGCTGAGTTTGCTATCGATGTTCAGTGCTGAAGTAATTTCAATCTAACATTTATAAATTATACATGTAGACTTTAACTAATTTTTTATGTCATTTTTACATACTATTTTAAAATTAATCCCATTTGTTTGCTTTAAGTTGAAGGGACAAATTTCTTGCAGAAAATTACTATACAAAGTCTTGACTATTCTCAGCACAGAATATACAAGTCTGCGGAAATATCCAACCTATACAGCTTAAAATAAGTGTTATTTATTAGTCAATAATCTATTTGCAACCTGCATATTGCGGTTTTGTTTCAGAAAATATATTCTTGTATTTATGTTTCTAACCTCAAAAGTTGACAGATAAAATATAAGGATAAAATTAGTCTCAATATTCTGTCCATTTCGCCGCCAATAATGAATGTATCACCAATAGCGTTTTCAACTGAAAATTCCGTACCATTTTCCGTCAAGAAATTTATTACCGGAATAATGTGGGAATAGTGAGATCTTTCACGGAACAGGTCATAAAAGGTGAAGTAGAAGAAGCCAGGAACAGCGAAGCAGTCAACCAAGCGGTTAGGAATCAAAACCGAGTTGGCAAGAGTACTGCGAATCACGAAGGAGGATGAAGTAAAGATGAAAGTGGATTGAAAGGAGAAACAGTCCGAGTAAATTTGCAAAACGTATTACTTTGACAAACTGGTAAATTTGGTGACGAAATTTTCTTCGTCAAACAGAAACCTTACATTCTATTCTTCCACTTTTGCGTTCGCGATTTGCCATCTTCTGTACACAGATTAGTATGAAACAGATTATTCTATATAACTGTACATGATTTATGATTTACGATATATTGGTATCATTGAATTTCAGCAAATGTGAAGGAAAGAGCAAAAGTAACATTTCTTTCCGACTATTCACAATATTTTATACAACACTAACTTTGTAATACAATTTCTATGATCCATGCAATAAATAATCTCAAGAGTATTTTAAAATATAAATTAATTTTCCAATTTATGAATTGAAATTCTGAATTCGGTTTAAACCGAGGTAATGAATATTTATAACAAGTGTAAGAAGTTTCAGGATAATTCTCTGGTTAACAAATGTACCCAAAATTTAAGGATAATTCTCAGATTAACGGATGTACCCGAACTTCTGGTTTATAATGATCATTTCCAAGAACTGCTTACAGCTAAAAGCAGCTTACAGTTACTAATTAAAACACTTACGATTTTATTGTTTTTAAGAAAACAATTTTACTGTATGAATTGTGATGAAATTATTTGCGAGATCTATGCACAAACCAGTTTAATAGCTGTTTGAATTTGACAACCGACAACCAAACATTTTCGTCGCGTCGTTGTCCCTAAATGATCCAGCCAACTTAACAAATACCATGACCGAAATATCCGAAATTCCGTAGCCTCGATTACAGCTCGTTCATATGATATTGTTGTGAGCGTGATGAAGGCTGCGGGTGTTTCGGTTCTGTCCAGAACTTCGATCTCGACCGAGTGCACCGACATTGCGTCGAAATTCCATTCATGCGTCAGAGGTTGGTCAACAGAGTCCAGCGAACTATCTCTGATGGTGGATTGTACTTGTGGAATTGTGGATACTTTTCGTCTAAGTTTTATTATTCATGTGACAACGACTGCATTTTTCGTAATCGTGTTACATTTCAAAATCACTTTTATGCAAGTTATTGAAAAAATATCTCCGAATAGAAAAAGTGTATATGGCGTTTTGGAAGGTGACAATAATCCTGATTTTTTTATCGAAGGAAAGGTATTTTGAGATATTTTATTACTGCGAGTTTTGGTGCACTTTTGATTCAATGTTTCGATATACTTTATTATCGATACAAAGTTTTGGCGTATTTCAATTGAAAGTTTACCGATTTTTTCCATGTCAGATTATCGTATTAGAGCATAAGAGAGGTACGAAGGTTAAAACACCTTTTAAAAATTATTCCCGCAAATATTTATTATACTATCTGTTAAGATTGAATACCAATGTTTCTATCAAGTTTTTTTGTGTTAACTTAGAGAAATTAAATTCATAAATTATGTTAGTGATAAGTTGTAATATTGTGGTACTAAATTTTATAATCACACTATAGTAAGATATTCTATGATAACACTTCTGTAATAAATTCTAGCCATACTTTAATCATAAATTCTACAATTACATTTCACTAATAAATTCTAAAATCACATTTCAGTAATGAATTCTAAAATCACATTTTAGTAATAAATTTTATGACCACACTTTCATAATAAATTCTATAATCGCGTATCAGTGATAAATTCTATGATTACATTTCAGTAATAAATTCAATAATCACGCTTTATTAATTAAACTCTACGATTACATTTTAGTCAAATTCTGTGATCACACTTCAGTAAATTCTACAATTACATTTTAGTATTAAATGATCGCATTTTGGTAATAAATTGAATGATCACACTTCATTAATAAATTTTACATTGATACTTTGGTAATAAATTCCACAACCATACTTTGATAAATTCTATAATTACATTTTACTAATAAATTCTACAATTCTACTTCAGTAGCAAATTCTACAATTTCAAATAACTAATTATGTAAATAACATTTTGTCATACGTGAATTGATAAGTAAAAATTAAGAGACTTGTTAGGAACTTTTAAAACACCCATTCCTTAAATTTCCAATCATCGTCACTTTTTAATTGCACTAATGCAATGGTTGCCAAACTGTAAGGCAACATAGCCCGGATTGAGAGTTTAGAAGTTTGAGACATTTTAATCTTTGGGACTTTGAAAATAGTGGACTGCGAACGAATGGATCGTGAAAAATTGCAGTTCTCGAAAGTGGGTTTCTGTTCATGAAAGTTTGGGAAGCTCTAGTCCAATATTTCCACTGAAGTGACACTTAGCCCACATGAGTTTAGACGCAACTGTTAAATATGTCTATGCTCGGATTTTGGTCAAAAATTCTGATATAGTAAGAATGAATCGAAAATGCTTGCGAACCACTGCATCAGTGAAATAAATTCGCTACTATTCTTTAGTAAGGTGCATGAGTTGAATGTATTTTAAATATTCTAGAATTAATATGTATCTACAATATTGCAAATTAAAAAAGCACGAGCGCACTGGAAATACTGGTAGTTCCAGTGATGGGCTTTTAAGCGTAACGTCGATATTATTGACTTGCACTACTGTTTCTTTCCATGCACAGGTTTATTTATTTGTTACACGAATAAAAATAACCTTTGATAAAATATTAAATAGAGTTTAACTAAACTATGAAGTCAACTAAAAATGAAGTTTCTAAAATTATCTAAATATTTTACTGAAATGGGTTGTACTTGTAATCTGCTTAAGTATAAATTTTATCATAACACTGTTAATTTAATCATAATAGTTATTCATAATTTTTATTAAAATTTTACTAAACTTTAAATCTTTTAAATTTTGTATTTTAAATTGTGAGAAATAGGGATAAAATCGTGTTTTAAATAAAGTGTAGAGTTTTTGGTTATTGTGTTTCAATATTTACATACGTGTGTAATATTTGCAAATAATATTTGTGTTTTATGAAAATACATTAGATGTTATTGAATAGTATACTATTATTCAAATTTATTATTTGTGTAACATGTGTCTTTCAGTTAAAACACAACACTTTTTGCAAATCAAATTTTATAGCAATGAATTTTGCTGACAAATGGCGGCGCCAAGCGAAAACTATTTCTGTTATTAATTTGTAACTATGATTATAAGTATAACTGTTCCTACAGTTGTTAAAATGACTCGTAAATCATTCATTGCAGAAAAAAATTATCTGAAGGAAACTAGTTTAGTTGCAGTGTTTTAATCACTTTACTCTTATTTTGTTCTTTTCTCTAAAAATAAAAATTTAGATATTAATAATTTTCAGTTCTTTAATTAGAATATTTAATATCACTTTTCGAATTTGTACACTGCATATTAACAAAGAAATTTTAGCAGTATATGTACTTTTTGAAATTATATAATATTTTCTGCAGTGAACGATTCATTGAATCGTCACATTTTGAGATTCATGTTATTCATTTGTCGCAACTAACAAATTAACTACATTCAGTATAAATATACATGAGCTCAAAACTTTACTTCGGTACGATAGACGCGTATACTCATTTTATACCATTTTCTCTTAAAACACTTTTCGTAAAGTTTATAACAGATGCATTTGTCCTGTGTTAGTAGGTACTGCTCGATTTCAATTACACATTCTACAAGAGACTTTTATAACTAAATTCCACAATTATCAGGTTAACGAACCTTCATTTGACTAGCAAAAAACTACATTAGTTAGTTAAGTTAACAAAGAACTACATTCACCACTTGACTTATAACATGGAGCCAGACTCTTACATTGCAGTATAAATACAACAAATAAACCGTATCTGCAGAAGAATTGAGTCCTGGGATTTATAATAATGATTCGTACAATGAAAGTTAAGTATAAAATGCACCTACTGTTTCAATTAAATTGTTCAATAAAGATTTGAAGATCTGTGATTAATAATAATGATTCGTACAATAAAAGCTTCGTGTAAAATATGGCTATCATTTCAATTAAGTTGTTCAATCAAGATTTAAAAAACGTAGTAGTAATCAAATAGCTCTGACTAACGCAACTACGAAAAGATCATAGGTTAAAAGGTTAACGAAGTAAAGTTCCTAAGATTTAGCAACACCAACTTCTTCAGTCGGTTTCATGTGTATATTATTAAACGTGAGCGGTGGAGAAAGAGCAAGCACCGTTCCGAGTACCGAATTGTACTGTAAAGGCAGAATCGTTCGCCACCAATTGGATCCCAGGTGATTTCGTAGAAGCTCTTGCTGCTAAGGCAGCAAACGGAGGTCTTTTCGGAAGAATACGAGCTTAAGGCGGAGCTTCCATTTGTATCCTCATGATCGTGCTGATGAGATTGGTCAATAGAATCCAGACAGACATGGAAGACTCGTGTCTTTGAAGCTTCATCGAATCCGGATAAACCGTGGAACGTGCCTCGTGGCATGAGCTGGAAATAATGGAAGGCAAGCCGATTCATCAGGCTGCGAGTCTCGCACACGTTCGTCGCGTATTTTATTCGGGAAACTCCACGGTACACGAATAAATACAGTCTTTGCTGTGTACTTCTTTTTCTTTTTTAATCGTGATCTTCTGGAGAAACCACCCTATAACCGTTTCTCTTTTCAATTTTTTGTGCGCGCTGTCTGGCGATGCATGCAGTATTTATAAAGGGTGATACAAGGGTCACCAGAGTATTCGGAAAGCGTTCAGATTGTAATGGAAGGGTATATAGAAATAGTTCTTGTAAAAATATTTTGTATCGGAATATACGTTAACATAAACTACAATCTCAACTAGAGTTAATTGATATTTTCAAATCGGTAACAAATGTACATTATATGAAAAATTACTGTAATATTAGAACTACCAATGGAAATATCTGTTTTCAGGTTTCACGTTTTATATTACAAAATTTTGTTGTGCTTTTGTTGAAATAATTTTACTGAGATAGAGATTATAAGTTGATACATACTTGAGTATTTACTTATTTTTGCACTTCATTTTTATTTAATGGTAAGTGTGCATTTAATGATAGTAGCTGTAGTATTTAACTATGATTAAAGTTAAAGTGATATAAATTTCCGTGATATTAATTTTAAATTATGGCTGTACAATACTAACATGTTTATCAATTTATATAATTTATTCAAGGTTTTTGTTACACGTATTCTTGTTAGTATTAAATAACTCTGTTATGCATAGGTCTTATGTACAATTAAATACTATGCATATGTTTCTCGCTCAAAATTACTTTTAAGACATTTTTTTTTAATATTGTAATTTTGTATACTTGTTCTGCAAATTCTGTAAGCTTGAGGTGTTACAGACATCTTATGCTATCAATATGTACTAATATATGTTAGGATTATCAACAGTTATACTTACATTAATGTTAATTTGAGAATTTACGAATTTAGGAAGAGAATTTTGTGATTCGATAATTTTGATACGTGGAAATTTGTATTTTAGGAATTTTCAAATGTGATAACTTGGAAGTAAGAAAATTTTGAAAATATCAAAATTTGAAAATAAAAGCTTAAAAATCTTGAAATTTAAAAATTTGAGAATTTGATAGTATCAAAATTTTTTAAATTTGAGAGTTTATGAATTCGTAAATAAATTTCAAATATGAATAATATTGCCACGTAATACTTCATTATGACCGCCATATTGTAACACGATCCTAACCTCTCTAATTCGTTTCATAGTATTAAATACATCAAAAACAAAATGCATAATTACAAAAATCATATATTTTGTGATTTACGTTTAACAATATATCATAACATTAACATATCTCTTAAAAGATTTAATACTCGTTGACACAAATTTGGTAATTAATAGCTCAGTAACTACTAATATAAATTTCTGTTAAAAGAGGTAAAAATACATAAGCGAAGTATGTAGAACTTCGCGGTGCAGCACGAAGTTTAGATTACATTTTGTTCTTCGTTTGCTACGAGTAACTTTGTTTGTCCTCTTGACTATATTAGGCGACGAAGTTGTATCATAGAACTTGGTTAGCTACGCATACTCGAGTACCAACTAGATTTTTCAGCGCGGAATTGTTGAATCGATCCGTTTCTTTCTTTTTTAAATTTATACGTGTATGTTTTGTGTACATATTGTATTTGCTTTTTGTTACCGAATTCAATGAATTCAATCAAATTCACGGGCGATAGCAAGAGCATTCGTACCTTTAAAAAGAACTGACGAATCAAGTAATCCATCTGCAAATAAAAAAACATTTCAGAATGAATGAAATATTTTTAAAAATACCTGTTTCGTTACTTTATTATAAATGAATTTAAATTTTATTTCAATATGGTGGACTTTTTTCTATTATTTTATTTAGACATCTTTTGAATAAGAACACATATTTAAATTTGACAATTTTTAAATTTTAAAAATTTCTAAATTTTCAAATCCTGTAAAGTTTAGTAAAATTCCAAAATTCTCAAATATTCGAATATACAGACTCTCAAATTCCCAAATCGCTAAATATTTAAATTAGGGGAATTTTTACTTTTAAATACCTGAAGTCTCAAATTTTCTCTTTCCCAAATCTGTAGATTTCTAAATACCTAAACTCTCAAACATTGATATTCTCAAATTCGAAATTTAACTTCCTAGAGTTTTAAATTTTCATATCCCAAAATCCCTAAATTTTCAAATACTTGTGTTTATAAATTCCTAAGTCCTCAAATCCCTTAATTGCCATATTTCTACATTCTTAAATTTCAAGGCCCTGAAATCTCTAAAGACTCAAATTTCCAAGTCCCAAAATTCCTAAATTCTTAAGATCTTAAATATCTAATCTAAATATTATAGATCTAAATATCCCGAAATTTCTAGAGTCACAAATCCATGAAACTCTAAATTCCTCGACTTATAAATCCCTAAATTCCTATGTTCTTAAATCTTTAGGTACCAAAACTTTGGGGCCCCTTTTGTAAATCCCCAAATTCCTTAATCTCAAAATTTTTAGGCCATCAAATTCCTACATTTTCATATTAATAAATTCCTAGTACGCACTGTTCCCAAGTCTCTGAATCTTCAAATTTGTAAATCTTAGAATTTAGAAGTGCTCAAATATCTAGAATACCAAATACCTAGTACCCAAATACCAAGTACCTAGAGATCATAAAATCCTTAAATTCTCAAACACCTGCATCCTCAAATTCTAAATCTATGAAATCCTTAGATGCCCAAATTTCGAAACTGCCAAATCCCTAACCATCCATATTAATATATCCCCTGTTTCTAAAGCCTTCAAGTCCTTAATCACCATGTTAAACCCTCAGTTCCCAAAGTTGCTAAATCCCTACGCCAAGAAATTCATATGCCTCCAAATTCGTAAGTCCCCAAATGCCTACATCATCCAATCCTTAAATTTCCATATCAGTACATTCCGAAATCTAAGGTACTCAAATTATAAAACCATCCCCCGAAGTCCAAATCCTTAAAAGTCTCTGAAAATGAACGAGTGGTAGACCTCTTTTACCTCGACTGTCATATTTTCCCTAGGGAAATCACATTTGCTCCGGAATGTACATAATAGCACGCTGCCTCCGTGGATTTATAAGTCAAAAGTTATACGGCGAAAGCTAAGTTCTTAATTGATCTGAAGGAATTCACGGTGGTACCGAAACTGTGGCGTATCTGCGGTCGCTTGTTAACTTTTAATCTCCGCATTATTACATTTGCCGAATAAAGGATCTGGAATTTCCATCGCGGGAAGCCTCTCTTGTTCGCGGACTATCAGCATGAGAGGGGATTACAGGAGGTGGATCCAGGCGTTCCGCTCACGATTCGGAACGCTCCTCCGTTCATGATGAAACGATCGCGTTCTGGAACTACGCGAAAGTTGTCGAGAGGAAGCCGTGGGAGTAGACGAAACTAGGAGGCTTAAGGCTGTATCGAGGTACGTTCGTTGCTGTTCCATCGGAGACGACGCCGCGCCGCCGCCTTTCCTCTCCTCGTTCTTCGATGCGAGCGTATTAAAACGAAGTTTCGAAGCGGAGAACCGGCGCACCGAGTAATAGAGGAGTAAGTCAAGCCTCGCAAGTTACACACGACCAACGGTAACGGGCTATTAAGCCCTTCCTACGTTCGTTTAACTTTCCTCCTTTTCCGTTTAGCTTTTCTCCTCTCCCTTTTTCCCGACGTCACTTTTACCGTCCTTTTTTCCCCGCCCTTTAGTTTGTCCCTTTCCTCTCTCTCACGGACTTTCTGTTTCTTTATCCGCGAGTTGGTTTCCATTTTGTGGCGTTTCCGCGCTTTGCTCATTGTCGTTGCACTTTCTTTGTGTATTTTCCGCTCGCGTCGTTTCACTTTGCGGACTGTTGAACTTAACTTTGTCACTCGATATACTTTCATTGTTCGACCCAACAGTAGACAGGTTCAGCTGATTGAACTGGTTCAGCAAAGATATCTTCGGTTTTTGTAGTTGCAGAATGTGTAACTTTGCTATCGCGTTATTATTCTTGTTTGTTCCCTTTTTACAGAGACGCAAAGGACAAGTCATTGTGAAAAGTTTGGGTGAGAAATTTCTTATGGTAAAAATTAATTTTTGTTTGAATGAAAGCTAGTTATCATTTAATTCCAAAGAAATTTCCTAGAAAAGTTAAATAAATTGATTCATATTATGATTCACAAACAAAGAATGTACTGTAAGTAAGAAATAAGATTACAAAGATATCTGAAGCGAAATTTTTATTTTCGCTGTCTCAGCAACCTGCTCTTTATGCTATAATAAACTGTGTGTTCCGAATCGCTCGGAATATAATCAGCGTAATATTTATGGGTGTTTTGTCAAACTTTTACTCTTGCAATTTCAAACGGATCTTCAAGACCACATGAATGTCTCTACAGCTTGACATTCTTAACTATTGACAATAGCCTTTTAACAGGCCAGAAAAGCACATCTTTATAACGCCAATATATCTTTCCTTAAAGAAGTTTATGTCCATAGTCCTAAACTGTGCACCCTTGCTGTGTGCAGTGTTTACGAAAATCCTTGCGTACTCGGCGGACCAGGCACCCTGACTCGGTCATTCAGCAGTCTCGCAATGTGTCCCATTACTTAGTTCTTTTGAAGGACCCAAATCATTTAACTGTTTGGGTCACCTTATTAACGAAACGTTATTTACAACCCTGGAGTGAAGGCTAAAATCTTACAACCTCATTCGCTGAACCATCTCACCAATCACGGTCTTTTACAAATAACAATCTGTCTTGATTGGTCCTTTTTGGCAACGCCTTCACGTCCTGAACTTCTTCCCTTGCTTTCTTTTCTGGCTGTTTAGAGGCAACTAGTCAGTCTTAGATTAACTTTGTAACTATCAACTACATCAACACACAACAACCATTACAATTAGTGGGATGATGATTTACATCCTTCTTTGATCTGGGCACACCAGTGTGGAGGACTCTGAACCGCTATATAAACTCTACTTTACAATAAAAATTCTACTCTATAATACTAACATTAGAAATATTCCACTACTGTAACAGGTTCTGGAAACGCCATGGGTCGACGAAGATTTACAACCTTCGTAAATAACTGTAAACAGTTTATATTTTACCCATCGCGCGAACACTGTGTATTAAATTAAATCAATATTATTTTTGGACCAACTAGTAATGGTAGTAGAAAAAATTGTTTTATAAATAAATTCTCCGTGAAAGTTTCCATATCTACTTTTAAGAGAATAATTATTACATAATGATGTACGAAGTAATTATACAGAATAATTAGTTTGCCGTTGCCAGTGTATTAACTTACGCGGTTATTTTACGAAAACAATTTTTGTAATAATTGAAGTTTTAATTACGTTGAACGTTTATGGTCCTATTTTATGTACAAGTATCACTTTCCAATTTTCACAAAGTTGTTGCTATGCTATTCTTTTGCTTCATTAATTAAGCAACGTTTGAAAAAATTCTCTTTGAGAACATCACAATTTAATTTAACTGAATTTTTAACAAAAGAATGTATGCGTGCGATACAAATGAAAATGAATGAAACGGTTTGTATATTAAGGGGGAGAACCGTAAAAACTGCTTTTATTATTTCATTTGTTTGCGTATATACGAAATTCATATTTGAAAACGAAGGAAGGCGAACAAACTTCAGTAACGTACACATACTTTCTGTCTTATGACTAGCTACTACTTTTAACATTAAAATTTATGATTAAAAGGCACTGTAATGTCTAAAAAGCTTTTAGCTGTAGTCTATGAAAATACATACTAATTACTGACTTTAATATTACGGCAATATACTATTACTACTTAAATAACTTCTTTTAATATTAAGTGCCATGAAAATTTTAAGTGTCTTTATATTAAAAAGGATATGAAATTGGATATTATCTAAGTATAGTTGCATATAAAATTGGATATTATTGAGTAAAATCTAATGTGATTTAATAAAAAAAATCCAAGGGGATGATTATCCCCTTCGAAAATTATAAAAACCCTATAAAACTGGAACGTAAAATAGTATTTCTTTGCTAGTACCCCAATTTCACAATCAATTTTATATTTTAATGAAATAAATAATTTAATTACTCGTTTAATATATGTATATTACTTTTCTAAAAAATAACACATTTTACAGATTTTGTATAAAATAATTGTATGTTCGTCTCCCTAATTTTCCAAGTAAATCAATTTCTAACTGTAACATTGAATATTTCCAAAATAATTATTTATAAAAATTATATTTGATCCGTTATCCCTTTTATTGCCCACCACAATATTTTACAATTTTACAATTTTATTTTATAATTCTATGTAAATAAAAATTAACGTGTTCCTACTATTGTATTTTCTAAAATTATCATATAGATATCTTCAAGAAATTTTTTTTTCAGTGAAACTTCTATTTAGAAATACTTAGTGATATTTAAAAATCGATAATTATACTTGTTAACAAACGCCTTAATAAAGGAACAACGTTCAAAATGTTTTGTGTTCTAAAGTTTTGATACATGTTACTTATTATTTTTAATAAAACGAAATAAGCAATGATCGCTAATGGACGTGGTCAATAATTGGTACATTTACCTTATTCACCAATTTTGTAATGATTACTTAATGAAGGTATTTTACCGTTCATTTACCCCTACGATCACTACGTAGTTGAGTCAATCTCTCGTCGATCGTCAAGAGCATTTCTTTTGAAGACCACATTCTAGAAAATTGAGAACCATTCGACACTTCTGAAAGTAGCCTTCGGTTCATCAAGGGTTTCACCTCCGAGATGGTACTTCGATGCCAACTCAGCTTCGAAACTCGAGTTACTTAATTAACGATCCTTCCATCCCCTTCGTAGCCTTCTTTAGTCTCACCTCGTTGATTATCACCTCTTTGATCGGACGCGTGAGACGCGAGCGTAACTTTCAGAGAAAATTTTTTCAACAGACGCGCAACGAGTGTTTACCTTTTCGATCAGAACTTTCAAAAGGCTCAATTACTCGTCGTGAAAATTAATATGTCTCAGATTTTCATCTCCTCATTTTCCCGGTGATTCGTGCAATTTTTACTTTACCAATATCTTGCATATATTTTATACAACACAAATTAAAGTCGATAAAAGAGCTCGAATGTTTCCGAAAATAGATTAAAAAATGGCGAATAGTAACACGAATACAACTGAAATACACATATGTTCGCTTTCAAATTTCGTTTGAAATATTTTCGCGCATAAATTCGCTTTTGGCAACCGTATTTCCCTTAACCCGTATACATCACACGGAAAAATGAAAAATACACCCTTGTTTCAGTGATTTGTGAATGATAAGAGTGAGTAATAGTACATCATGCACAGAAAGTTATGTAGGGTAAAATTGCTCGAAACCGGGCATTTGTAACGTCACGCCCTGGGTCGCATTGATCACGTACGCATGTTTAATATTTTTCGTCGACCATATAGGTTTGCACACAAAAAATATGTTAATATTTTCCTAGTCATGGATGTGGGTATAACATTTTCCTTCATACATGAAACTTAAAAAGAAATCAATATTTAAAAGGGAAAACCAATATTTTTTTATTCATATGTATAGCTTTAGAATTTTTTTTTTTTAAATAGTGGTTTATAATCGCATCAACTTCCCAGGTTATTAGCGACTGTTGACCAGTTTACGGTGATAAGGTTATGGTCGGAAGTGGATGGCTTGACGTAACTTTTTCATAGTTGGGTGAGGATTTCTATAATTTTACAGAATTTTACTAATGTGTCTTGATACGCTGTTGATGTGGTTGCTCCAGTGAGATTGTTGTTAATGTTTAATCTTCTTCTGGCGTGGTTATATTTTCTGCATTCCAATGTTATGTGTCTGATGGTTATGGTTGTGTTGCATATACCGCACTGTCTGAGGGAACCGTCTTCGAGTATGTATGAGTGAGTCAATTTGGTGTGTTCAGTCCTAATTCGGGTTACTGCCACTTGATTTCTTCTATTGTGTTTAGGGTTACTTTTTAAATCGTAAAATTTGTCGAGTTGTTGATGGGTTGAGCTGGCTTTGTATTTTCTCCATGTAGAGTCCCATGACTATTTTAGTAGTGTCGCGATATGATTATTGACGTCCGCAGAGGTGTTTAGTATCGGCTGGTTTTTTTGTGACTGTAGTCGCTGTAATTTTTGCCTGAAGGTTGGTTATGGTGTTTCCGTAGATATCCATGTGGGAAGGACCCACGCCATGATTACAGTTTTGTTGTCTTTGGTTAGTTTATCATATTTTTCCTGAATTTCTAAGTGTATTTCAGTGGTGTATTTTATGTTTTGAGTTTTGCGGATGGTGGAGAGGGAATCAGGGAAGATAATGAACTTGGACTGAGGAGATTTACTGACAAGGTTAAAAACTGATACGATTGCGTACGTTTCAGTTGTATGGATATTATTGTAGGGGTATAGACCATAACTGGACGTTTCTTCTTGGATGAAAACAGCGGCTCTTGTTTCGTAGTTGTTTCTTGAACCGTCGGTGTAGATGTGGGTAAAATCAGGGTAATTACTGCAGAGGGCATTGAATATTTGTTTGCATCTCTCTTTAGATAGGTTTTCTTTTCCGTTAATTTCCAGTGTTATATCAATTTCGGGTATCTGTAATGTCCATGGGGGTATTTTGTGCAGTCTGAAGCTTTAGAATTGACTTTTCCTTTAACACGATAAATCATGTAACTCGTGTTAAAGTATAAAAGATAGGTTAGGTAGGTTAGTAACTCCAAGTATTGATTCAATAATATTAATAATTCTCAGTAGTTGTTAATTATTAATCAAAACGAACACTTTATTTTATTTTCAATAAAAATTAGAAACGAATATTCGAAACATAAAAGAATAATTGTTTGCGAGACCATTTTGGCAAGCGATTCTACGCATCGTACTTGCAATAAAAATCGTACAATTTAAATGTATTATATAATTTTCTCTCTCTGTATTAATCACGAAACAATTGTCACAACTATTGAATTATAATATTAATAAAATATATGTATAAATATTTGAAGCGGGCAGTTTAATATCGTCACGTTTCAGAGGTAAATGATGTACGAAATATACAAATGAATTTTAATAAGCAACAAACAAAGGTAATAATAACTTTCTACATTTAGTTTTGACAAAAGAACGAATTATTACGCTTCGCGCGGATTCGTTAATAATACACGCGAATAATACACGTAACGTTCCGCGCTAATGTGCATTACAATACCGGGTATAAAATTAAATTTCATTTTCCATCGTCCATCCAATTTTCGTCGCTTTAATAAAATCAACGGTTACCGGTTCGTGCCGCGTGTCTATAGCGAAACCGGTATTTCACCGACAAAACTGTAGATGCTACGACAAAAATACGGTTGTCATGACATTCTGAAATCACGCTGCCATGAACTAGCAACTACTTCCGGTCGCATATTCTTCCCTACCGTTTCAAAAGGGGTACTCTACGAGCCACAAAATACTAGCCTCGTTTTACTCGCTTTGAGATTGCTTTTCATTCCGAAAATTGGACGATGGTTGAAATGTTCTCTTGGAACGTTAGTATATTTCTCGATAGCATAATTGCGTCTGTGACAGTCTAACAATAACGAAGGAAATTCAGTATCAATTTTTTCATTAAAAAGACCAATATTTTTCTTTTCGTTATACGGAGTATGCCACTTAATTTGTGTCTTGGATATCTTGCTTATTTTTCATTATAGAGAAAAATCTGGGAGGAAGACATTTTGCTTGAAGGGGTAAATGATTAAGAAATTTTTCGCAAGTTTATTTTCCCAATATTTCAGGATTATCGAGGCTTTTTTTTGAACCAGGCAATATATTGTTATCGTCATAATATGTTACAAAATACGAGACATAAAAGTATTTAATATCTTCAGGGATAATTTTTTGAGATACAGAAAATAAATGATTAAACACTTTAATGTAATTATTAATTGCGATAATTATTGCTATTTACAATAAAATGATATATTTTATTCCATTTTCAAGAAATATTGCCGACATAAAGATTTAATAAATGTCGGTATTAAAGAATGCAGGACTTCGTTTACAACCACTCATTTTAATGAACAGTTAGGAAAGTCTCTTTAGAACTATTTTCAGTGTATTACGTCGTCGGCAGTATTAATATCACTTTTGATACTAAAGTTTTATTGCCCTCTTACGTGGATAATAAACGTTTAACTTTCCTGAGTGGACATATTTGTCATTCTTGTCAGGTACATTATAATTATAGACTGTACAGAAGATAGAAGTGCTTTGAACGATTTTATCGCATTTTTAAGACCATTTATTACGATCTCTAAGAAAATTCTGTTTTATTAGGTCACGTATTAATTTTGAAAAAGATTTAATGCTGGATTTATCATAAAAATGGCGGATTTCAAATTTCTTCCTTTCAATTACGAAAATTATTAAGAAGTTTTTATCACAATGTGCATTCACCTTCGTCGAGATAAAAAATCAATACGTTAGTTTACATACTATCCATTACATATTAATTTTTATAATTTAATTAATCAGTATCAGTACTTATTTCCGCTCTTGAGGAGATTGCGGTATTGTACATGTGTTTTTAAAAAATTGTTTATTTCGATCCATACCAATTGGTTATTGATTCATTGAAAATTACGGTAATATAAATTTTTACTTTATACTTTTTAATTGTAATATTTTCAAATTGTCTTTGAATTTGTACATTACGTGGTTTAATGATTTGAAGTTTAAAACATACAAAATTTGTAATATTGGGAATTTGGAGATTTGGAAATTTAGGAATTTAGGAATTTAGCAGTTTAGCAAGTTAGCAATTCAGCAATTCAGCAATTTAAAAATTTAGGAATTTAGGAATTTAGGAATTTAGGAATTTAGGAATTTAGGAATTTAGGAATTTAGGAATTTAGGAATTTAGGAATTTAGGAATTTAGGAATTTAGGAATTTAGGAATTTAGGAATTTGGGAATTTGGGAATTTAGGAATCTTGCGAATTATGAATTTGGAAAATGAAGGATTTGGTAACATATGAATTTGAAAATTTGGACATTTGAGCATTTAAAAATTTGGGAATTAGGAAATTAAAAAATTTGTAAATTTGAAAATTTGGTAATGGAACTTGTCCATTTCAAAATTTCATATCTGTGGATTTCAAAGTTGCACTTGTATTATTTTACAGTTGTAAAATCTTAAATTTGTCAAATATGCAAATTAAAAAATTAAAATAACAGATTCTCATCTATTCATTAACAGAGGCCTGATGCATGAAATACTTAATACACCCCTAAATCTACATCTGTCTTTTATCCTCGTATATATCAAATATTAGTAACATTGTTAAACTAATTAAATTGCGTCTATTGCATACTTTTAAAAGGATATCTCTTGAGTATGGTAATTTGTTTATTGGCTGTATTTATTAGATGAATACTTTACTTTGAGATTAGTTACTCAGAACTAACTACTTACATGCCATGTACTGCTGCGATATTTAAACAAATAACGAATGTTGACATATTATGATCACTTTGTATTCTACAATTCTTAACTGTATAACTGTACAAATTATAATTAGACTTAAATTTCACAGCTAAGCAATATTAAAAATTCGGGTAATATTTATCATATTTGAGTTATGAATGTGTGTCAAGTCAAACTGGTTAAAGTATAGCAACATTTTAATTTATGAATATACATGGTATGTCCTGAAAGTAATGTCAGTGACTTTATTGTGATGCGACTTCACGTCGGACCGCGATTTTTTCGGTTAAAATTGGTAGTACGGGAAGTCAGCTAAACAGATCTCCGTTGCTGAAGGTGCTCCGAGTATTCGGAGAGTGAGGACGAGCCTATTCGTGAGAATAGGCCTTCTGTAAATCGAGTAATATGTTAATAAAAATATAATGTAATATATGTTTCGAATTCGTCTCGATATCCTCTAAAGCTATGAATAAAAAAAAAAAATGTATGTTCCTATTTAAGAAACCCAAGGTGACCTTGACTTTTTTAAGAGAACAAACTGTTTTCAAAATTTGCTTTACTAATATCTATTGTGCACTTCATACCCTGCAAATTTTATTCTAAACTTTTTTTCGTAAGGTGGCTGCAAGTGGGAGAAAAATTGTGAGTAGCGTTACAGGTAACACCCTGTATATCTCATACATATGTATTCAAATACACCTGTTTGAATATAGCATAAAATCATTAAATACTATTATATTTCTGTCACTTTTAAAAGTCCTTAAACACGTAATTACATTATAAATCCTCGATACGTTTTGAGACAATTAAAATTTCACTTCACACTATTTATTCCCTGAAGAGCACAGCGGTATAGGGTTTCAAGTCGCCAGTGATTTGTCAGAAATAAATGCGATGCATATTTCAGAATACACCAGAGGATCTAGTTCAACTCGCGATAAAAGATGTGTTGCACGGGTGGTCCTAGCAGAAGGAAGAAATCTTTAAAGATGACTCGTGCAGATACTATTTCTATCCTTTTTCCCAGGAGTCTGTGGTCTTACCTTTTGATCCCGGACGTCCTTTCAGGAGCGAATAAGTAATCGGATACAAAAGCACTCTCTGTGTACTTTAAGCTAATGCTCAACAATGCGTCGGTAAAGTGGATTAGAATTAAAGTTAAACGAGTTCAAGAAGAGATCACAACGATTTTCAGGAAATAGAAATAACAATGCAACGGAAACTGGGTCGATTTTAAGGAATGCAGTAAAATGGCGTATTCAGCTGTGTGCACGTGAGTGCAATGTAGGCTCCTTTGGATAAGAATAGGTGTATAGGAAAGAGCATATTTAACTTTGGAATTAAGTTCTGAATAGCGCAAACGAAGATTTGCAATCGGGGTATCGCGTTGAAATTTTAACCAAAGCTCACTCTTGATTAGAGAAGAAAGTCCCTAGGAGAATTATTATTAGCGGTAAAGTTTCGTTTGCCCTACCAGCTCCTCTCAAACTCCTTTGTTTTTATTAAATATCTCCGAAGATATTGATTTTAGAAGAAAAAGTTTCAAACAAAAATTGAAGCTCTGAAAGAGTTCTACCAAAAATGTTTTATACTTTTTTTGTGTAAACCTATTATTAGAATATTAATTTTACTTTACTTTGAAGAAACTTTTGCTGGAAATGTACGAAGGTACTATTATTGGTTCCCTAATTATTGTCCAATCTTTGAATGACATTAAAATTTACAGTGAAATGAGTGTTGCAGAAGTTATACTTCACCTTCAAGCTTCCTAATTTTACTTGTTAATGGAATAATTAATGATATTTATATTAGAAGTATGTAGTGAAGCTGCATATGTGTTTAGAACGCGTTAACTATTTTAATAATTCGCTTTAGTGGATTATTTAGAAAGGGTTGCCGGAATTTATGGTTCTGATGTCTGGGTTAGGGCTTAGGTGTTGATCATCTTCGCTCTGATAAGGAGACCCTTTCTTTATTGAGGAAGGGACCAATAACACTCAGTTTAGGAAGGGTGGCTCCAAATTTCATTAACCATAATAGGGGAAGAGAACTAATTGAGATCACTTCACTCATATAAGGTACCTGTTCTTCCTCTTATCAAGAAGTTACTATTTTGTTACCAATTATTCAATTTCGTGAAATTGTTTAACTTATACTATTTGTGTTGGCACCCTACTCTAATTTATTAGATTTCAACACTCTAATTTATTAGATTTCACAATACATTCTATTTTTCTTGCATATATAGAGCTTATCTCATAAATAAACAAATAATTCAATAAATTTTGCAGTTGTAATGTGTTTTTTGTACATTAACGTTGCTGTTATTTCTCTTTTACATTTTATTTCCGCAACCCACTATGCAAATTATGTTTTTTATAAATTAAAATCTGGACGTTACTGCTAAATTTTGTATGTTTTA
Source organism: Megachile rotundata (assembly GCF_050947335.1). Lineage (NCBI taxonomy): Eukaryota > Metazoa > Arthropoda > Insecta > Hymenoptera > Megachilidae > Megachile > Megachile rotundata. Next base: position 4,113,716 of record NC_134992.1, read on the forward strand.
TTTTCGCAGTTCACTACGCAAATTATGTTTTTTGTACATTAAAATTTTGACGCAGCTGCTAACTTTTTTATCTTTTATTTTCATAGTCTATCGTGCAGTTGTTAATTTTTAGAACACTATATAAACAAAAAGACTTTTACCAAATCTGTGCACTTATATAAATTCATAACTCAGGAACATGTTTCAAAATATTTTGTATAATAGATTTTTCACTCTCAAGAATAAATATTATTTTTTAAATACGTGCTATAGTTGACAAAACAAATTATGTGACGAATATATTCTTCAGCAGTATTTTAAGTAAAATGTGTGTCAAGATTCATAATTGACAATTTGTCAACATTCCTCATTAGTTTCAAAGCGAAACTTAATTCTGTGAATTAAAACAAAATTTAATTGAAATGCAAATCAAGTGAAATTCAAATTTAATTATATTTAATATAATTAATTTTCTATATTTTAAAATACTCATTAATATTATATACCATTAAAAAGTTCATTTTGTGTAATAAAAATATTTTATTATTTTTTTTTAGATGCCATAATATATAATCTTAGAACTCTAATTACGTTTTTAATTTTACAAAAATCGTTTAAAAGGTTAACAAAATTTCTGTTGCCAAATTTAAAAGCTTCTGTTCTACTTTAACAATCAAGATTAAATTTTAATCATCTTCATTAACATAAGAAATAAATTACGTTTGTTTCTTTCTTATTTCTTTTCCTTACAAGGAAACATATCGAACCGCGACACACCGATTTTAATGAAACTTATGTGAAAGATAGTTCTCAAAAAAATATTTGACACGTATTTTTTTTTATCGGCCATCGTTCACATTGAAGGAGTGAAAATAGCCCTCGAAGTTGGGGGTTGAAACCATGTTTTTGGGAATATCTCCGGGAATATCTTTAAACATGGTTATGTGCTCTTTTATTCCACTGAAATTAAATCTGAACATTAACTTATCTAAAAATTTATTGCTACAAACAAACTTTGGTAAATTTGAATATATTGGTATTTCATTAAATAATTATTAATAGCGAATTGAAGAAGCAATGAGATTTCATATTTTCATTTACCTGTGGTATAATTTCGCTAAAATCGAAAGTCATATTCATTTACAATGTTTTATGTTTGATTCTACAATATACATCTTATTTGAATGAAAGAATTCTTACTAGGTCGAAAGAAGATTATTTGTATACATTTAAATTTCTAGATTTCTAGAATTTTGCTTTCTAGATTTTTAGATTTTTAGATTTTTAGATTTTTAGATTCTTAGATTTCTAGGTTTTTAAATTTCTAGATTTTTAGCTTTATAGGCTTCTATATATTCAATTGTCTATATTTCTAAATTTCTAAATATCGGTATATTAACAATTTTTAATTTCAAAATATGAGATAAAAAACATATTAAAATATAAGTTTTAAATATCTAAATTCAAATAATTAGCTCTTTAAAGGTTCGTAAATTGAAATAATTGAATATTTGGTAATTTGAAAGTTTGCAGGTCTACGAACTTAAAAATTCATAAAGCTATCTCATTTACATCAGCAAATGTTTCGACAACTAAAAAATAAATGTAATTACAGCAGCAACAGTGTTCGTACACAACAGCCGGGTTATTTTAATTTTAATTACATTCGCATCCTAACTGCATAAGACCATAACAGAAATTGCAATTTTGTTCATGTCAGATATAAAAGTGTTTATGTCACACTTTATACTTCTCTCTCTGAAGAATCAATCAGTATGCAAGAATAAAATGCGTATAAAGTAGAGATATACTTACATGTATATTTAAAATACATTATTAAAGAACTGAAGATTGCAAACATTGCAACGAATAAGACAGAAATTCGTCTTTGTCAACAGTTTCAAGGCAACGGAATATGCAATTTCTCATTGCAAGACCTGACCTCTGGGATATATTCCCGATTTCCCTCGCAGCAAAGGGACGCTTGTCCCGGAAATCCTGCAGGAACCAGAGATTTGACTTCCTTCGAGGCACGGATAAAAGCGGAAGAGAGATTTCCTTACTGAGAATCGTTCGAGAGTCATCGTGTATTTCGACGATGGAGTTGAAGCACTCGCTCGTTTCTATAGCCGTTATGTATTTGATACAAACGCTATTTGTCCTACGCAAATTTGATCCTGAGATAGACGGTACAATTCAAACGTATCGAAATCGCAATTTCGAAGTACTTTGTTTACAATGGGATACACTGGTGAATTTTTTCGCGTTATTCAATATTTGACGACCAGTTATACATGCCGCTGTCAGCTTTTCGTTAATATTGGATGATAGTTGTGCTATGCATATCAATGTTTGTTACATTGAAAAAACTGTAATATGAGAAGTGGTTCACAAACCTTTTATGAATTTGTACAACGAGAACCATAATCCGAAAATTTCAGTAACTTTAAATATGTCATGTGCTAAAAAATTTGACACTGAAATTGTTTTTGGACGAAATGAAAAATGGACGAACGAATATTTTACAAATTATTTTAAGTGTTGCAAATACGTGAAAAATGAAATGAAAAATTTGTTTAAATTTAAATATATTTTAGATGATATTTATAGTACAGACTATAGCAATAGATAGAAATATATTATGAAATGCCCTAACTGAACAGCAAATGTTTTTCTACATGCTTTGAGAGGTCACGTGTCACCAAACGAATTGTGAGTTTTTGTTTTTTTTTATTACGCAGTAATAGTGAAATTTTGTCTCTATTACGTCTCTAATACGATGAATACTATGATACGGTGAATTATCACTTCATAATGAAGTATTCTAAAGAAGAAAAGATAGACATGTTATCAGTTTGTTTTGAAGCTGGGAAAAGTGCTGCATATACAGAAAGATTATACTCTACGGAATGTTAGTAAGCCATTAATTTCTCGATTCAGAAAGTGTTTTGATGCAAATGGTCGCCACATTGAACCTTTTCTGTAAATACACATTAAAATTAAAATATTTCCTAAACTAATGATTTTTTCACATAAATGGATTAATACTTTTTTGTGAAGAATATGAAGGAGTATCAGCTGATGCAACAAAAAATATATGATTCCATTTAAAAAAACATTAATGACCTTCATATGTTCTTTACACGTCCACCTACAAAAAAATATGCCACCAGCATATGCTCCTCTCAAAACTATTCAACTTCGTCTGAAACATTGTTTGCTATGAGTAACAATAATGACGCAAATCTAGATGGCAAAATGTGGTGAGCCACCCTGCATATTAATAGATATAGTAATAGAATGCCTATCATTTTTATTTTATTTCTAATAGAACAATTATATAAAAAGTAAATGAGCTAATAAAATTCCATTAACAAAGGATATGATTATTAATAAATGAAATGATTAAATTAGACATAGTGTTTGCGTTTGCTTCCTAGAAATCTGTTTTTGTTCATTATAATTCCATGCATGTTAATTTCGTACGTAAAATTTATTCCAACTGTAACTTTGTTCGATATTTAATCTTTTGTTACATCAGTTTTCAAATTAGCAACATATAACAATATAGCATAAAATCCATATATTTGATCAAGCATCCGTGAATTGCAGATTTCGAAATTAATGAAATTATTCAGAATACTTTTTGCCTCCTATAATTACAATTTTTTTTATTACAGATTTTTTAATTACAGTTTTGTACAATCTCTGAATGTTGTAAATTTGCGTTATTATATAAATTGTCAGTAAATAAATCGGTAAATCATAAAATATATATCGTTATTTCTTTATTATGATTACTGGCCATAGTTTGAAAATGTATTGTTATTTAATTATTTATTTACTTTATTTATTAATTTGGCGCGATATAAAATTCGACATAATAAAATAGCGCGATCTGCAATGGGAAACAGCTGCTGTAGAAGACTGAGGTACACAATGCCCTCAAAAGTTAATACTGTAAAAGACAAACGAAAAAATAAAGGATAAAACTATAAAAATAATACCAGGATTTAATCATTTTCAAAATACATCAATAATTGGCGAAATTACAATAACGAATGAATAATTATTTATAACAGTTCTCGCAACCAACTCAAACGATTGCTATATTGACGCTCGCTCTAAAAATAACCGCATCGATATCCAATCGATGAACAAAATCGATATACAATCATGCTCATACATGCATTCATCACACGGTATCCAAAATAAAAGATGCACAATCATATTCATACAAAAAAAAATGTTTATAATACTTTAATCCTTTAGAATGTACATTTCATTTAATTCCAAATTTTTTGTGAATTATGAATACCTATTGTTCCAGCAGCATTGTGTAAAAATTCGTTATATGAGACAAATTCTTTTCGGTGCGCATATCTTTGAAAAGTATTATCCTGTGAAAATTAACAATTTTATGATGTATATTTAATTTAACCAGGAATCCATATAACATATTAATACTTCATGAAAGTGGATAATCTTTCTATTATTTCCAAATTTAAATTCCCGGTGCATATTTGTTTCTGTAAGTACATTTTCAAAAATTCTATCACTTTAGAAGCACATTAAACTTTTATGCGAATTTTCAACGTTTAATGTAATCACTACTGTAATATAGTAAGATCTTAACTAACCTATAACACTTTAACTTGTTCATCCACCATATGTGGGTAACACTTGAATTTTTATACAAACCTAAAGAATTGCTAACCTATTTGCAAATACTCATATTAATTGCCTATAAAGATAAATAATAAATAGTAAAGCATTATGAAAACAGAGTATTGAATGTGCAGTATGCACATGAGCTTTTATGCAAAGTTTTAAAAGCATTCAGTGTTTACTAGCGCAGAATTTACTATCTTACAAGCTCTGAAATACACACACAAATTGATTACTTTATCTTACTACAAATGCACCTTACTTGTTCCACAAAATTAGAAAACAAATAACTGTATTTCCTCTCGTATTGGTATTGAAAGTAATCAAAAAGCCGATACGTCAGTAAAACTGGTTAGTTCTAGTGTAATTACAACTATAATAAGTTGGGAACATGCCTATCATCAGGTCATCTAACAGTATTATATCAGATCACAAACGTAAATATGAAATGATAAATGGAAAAATGGCAGACTAAGTGAGCTAACTAAGCATAGAGTTCGTAGTAATATACGTGATACCAATCTAACATTGTCATTAAACAGAAAGGATCAAATGTCAGTAACATGATTAACAATAAGACACACAAGTAGGACATGTTCATATTTTATCACAGAAACAGAAACTAATACATACCTGCGACACCTGTACCACAAAAAATACCATTGAATAAATTTGCTTAGCAGCCTAAAATATGGTACGAAAAGAATACAACATGACATATCGATTTCAATGACTATCTTACGTGAAATAGACACCTGTAGAAAAGTTCTAAACTTTGTAAAAAATATTGACTCTACCATTTGCTTTAGATACGATCTCCGCTACATAACCTAACCTTGGTTACTAGTAGCTAACAGGGCAGATGTGACCTTAAACGCTCAAGCAAAAAAATATATTGCGAAAATATTTAGCAAGATTTATTTATTTTAATTTGTAATAACTTTTAACTGAATAAACATTTATTAACGGAACAATATTTTAAACATTTAATTAATTTTTCAAGGAAATTACACACATAAGACTGATTGAAAATTAAATGAACATTCTCAGGAATGATGCGTTTTTCAACGAACACACGACACCACTTGCAACCTCCATTCACTCCATTCACACTTCGAAGAATAATTATAATCATTAACGGGTCATACAAATAATACGGAACCAATAAATGCCCACAAATTAATAATGCTACCCGATGTTTTCAACTACTTCAGCATTACTATCAATGTGTTACATAAAAATGTTGAGCAGAGTATGCCATTTGAAATAGAACAAAAATTGAATCTAGCACACTGTCCCGAAGTCCATAACATTATTCGCGATCATCAGTTCCAATGGTGCAAATTTTTCTCTTATGTGAATTTTACGCATTTCGGAATAATTCGATGGATCAATAGCATTGGTATTTGCTGTTACAGTAACAGTATTACCTGTTCACACCTGGCTGGCTGATGAACGCGAGATGGTATTACATGCATTCTGCGTGTAGCATTGCCAGATTTTTCGTACAATTTTCACAAAAATAATCGGCATACAGAATTCAGGAATTTATTTGCTACCACACAAACGAAAGCGGTACGGGATGTGACACGGGTCAAACTTTTCACCTATTTTTCATTCCAATCAGGGCAATTTAAAAACATTCTGTTATACTTGAAGGCGCTATAAATAATCTCTCAATGATATAAAAATACTTGAAATCTATTGTGTTGATTTTTATGGTACTCATTTTTCTAACACTCGTATTACTGACTATTAACATAATATTGAGCCATGATTATTGCGTATTAAATCTTTCTCTTTAAAATGAGGATCATTGCACTTCAAAACTCTTGTCATTTAACTCTTTGACGTATTTTGACGAGTTTCACTCCTGACGCACTCTCAGTTCAAATGCAATAAATTTTGCATGATTCTTGAATACGCTCATTTGAAGTCTGGGTACAATTATAATTTGCATAGTTAGACATTGCTGAATACAATAGACATAATAGTTTAACTTTCGGTATTTGTTTTAACTCTTTACCCTACAATACCGTGTCACACGTGTGACGCATCCTACAGTTCATACGTTACAAACCAGACCCATATTTCCATCACAATCGAACATTGGGTTCAATTTTATTCATTATCTTCATAATTAAAATTCGTTGAATACAAAACTAACTTTTCAATTTTTTTTGTTTGTCTTCAGGTTGTAGCAGTAATTAACCGATTTTGCCTTGGTGCACTCATTTGAGTGCAATGTTTCATAAAACATATAATATACTCATATGAGTACAGTACTAAAGTTTGTAATTTGAAGAGAAGTATTATTATTTTTATTATAACAACAGGTTTTATTTGCTTAATAAAGTTATATTGCATATTTATACAAGCATAATTGCCTCTTTTTCCAAAAAAAAAAATGATCATGGGAACAAATCTATAAGACGCACAATTGCCTGGAAAATTGTAGGTTAAGCGGTTATACTACAACTGCAAATAGTTATTCCAACTGACGTATTTAGCGAAAAATTTATACGGCAAGGATTAAGAACAAAAAGTCTAGCCACGCAAATTCACGTTTCTAATTCTGTAAGTTTTCATCACAAAACAGGGGAGCTGCACAAGCAATAACCAAACGACTTTGCGAACCACTGCTCAAGAATCATTTTCGCCTGGCGCAATCTTTATTCAGGTCCCGAAAGGTGCAGGGCTAAATTTACGGCAGGAGATAGGTATTATCAACACCAGTCGATTCGCGAATGAGCACAGTGTCGATAATCGGTCGCAGATAAAACCAACTTCGACGAGGTAAACGATTCCTTCAGGCCTGATGTTGGGTTTCGTCGCCGTGCGTGCCGTGATTTATCGATCAACGCCGATCTTGGACACGGACCGCGGTCGTACGATTTGCGAACGTCTCACGTGAAAAAAAGCAGAACTCACGTAATTACGTCGTTCTGAGCGTAGTGCAATTATCGAGAGCTGCTCGTTATCGGGAGCTCGGCGAAAGGCGAAATCACTTTGTTGGTTGCTGTGGCGAAAAAGTCACGGCTAATAATTACGGGTCGGTACGTGGAAAAACGAAGAAGATGGTGTACGAGACATTCGCGATGCTCGATTTTTCAAGAGCTCTGCAGATCCGACACATCTTGAACGATTCCTGATCTGGTTTTTAAAGCGCGTATAAAAATTGTGGTATTATTATTGAACGCGTTGAATTCGCCTAAAAGTTGCAGCAGATGCTTCAGAAATTACATGATTTCATGATGATTTTACGGATATGATATGCGTTAGTGACGGTGCTTTTTATGACCGCTTTACGAAAGAGTCGAAGGTGAGTGTTCGGGAGATGAGACTGTATTGTAGGGAATTTTTTGTTTAGAAGTTTGGAAGAATTTTTAACGCCATTGGAAAATGAGAAAATTTCTTAATTCTCAGATTTGTAAATTTTTTAATTCTCAAATGTTCAAATTTTCGAATATTCCAATTTCTATATTCACGATTAACTAAATTTCTAGGTCTTTAAATTTTCGAATTTACAAGTTTCTGAATATTGAAATTGCCAAGTTTTTAAGTTGCCAAATTTTGAAGTTTCTGATTTGCAAAATCTCCACAATTTAAAATTTCTAATTTTGCAGCTTCCTAAGTTTCTACATTTTCAAATTTCTAATTTTGCAGCTTCCTAAGTTTCTACATTTTCAAATTTCGCAATTTCTTGTTTTTCATATCTTCAAACCTTAATATCTTATAACGCCCAAATCTCCAAATCTCCAAATCTCCAAATTTCCAAATTTCCAAATTCCCAAATCTCCAAATTTCCAAATCTCCAAATTTCCAAATTTCCAAATCTCCAAATTTCCAAATCTCCAAATTTCCAAATTTCCAAATCTCCAAATTTCCAAATTTCTTATTCTCAAATCTCCAAAATTCGAAATTTCCCTATTCCAAAATTTCCAAATTTCCAAATTTGCAAATGTTAATATCTTCAAATTAAGTGTATTAAACCGTCGGGCTAAATGTTTTAACTGATGGAATTATGTTACTAAGCAGATATCTTATACATAGAATACAGAAACAAGTTGTAGAATGTACGTTGTATACATATATACAATGTGTAAATCATACGAATTAAAGTAATATTTTTACTTACGTAAAAAGAGAAAGCAATGTGTATATCTGCATAAGCATTGTCAGCCTATTAATCGTTTCATTATCTGTAGTATTAATATGACTCGCAAACATCATTATGTGATCGTTTTATATCATCAAATCATGTCAACTTAAACTAACATGAAACGATTATGATAAAGATCCGAAATTTAATCGAATTATAAATGATAGCAGGTAAAACTGTGACATGCTCGTAACAAAATTAATGGTTCGCCATATAGTTATCTGTCAGCATAAATTCTAAATGCAAGTCAGAATCAATTAAGTTGTTTAATAGCGTGTAATGAAAAATAAATTGAGCGAGAACGGGGAGAACGATGGCTTGTCAATTCTGTGACGCATTTAACTAAATTCACTTGAATCCTATCACGTCTGCATAACAATGATGGGACAGGATAATTGTAGCGAATATCATCAAATAGACAGAGTGTCCCAGTTTTTTATTGTCAAACCTTATATATTACATATGTAAAAAAAATAAGAAGATATTATATTAACTTGATGTTTTAGACAGTGCATTAAAAGTTTATAACCAAGGTAAAAAATAATCTTGGACTACTTCATTTTTTTATATTATGTATAGTATGTCTCAAATTTATACGTAAAATTTTGCCAGCTTATGAATAGAAAGATAAAAAATTACATAAATGTTTCATTGAAGTATTATAAGGAGAAAATAATAATGGACGTTCTCCATCCATACGATGTACGAATTGTCAGTTTTCATATTACTTTCAACTTGTATTAATGTGTTCAAGAGTTGTTCATATAAAAGTTTTCTTATTTTTATTCTTAGAATATACTGGTATGAATGAAACGAAAACCCCCTGTATGTGATATCGAGGAACAAGGTAGTCATTTTGTCAATTCATAACTTTTTGGAAATTAAACAATTTTTTTAATAACTTTCATAACGTTTGAATAGTATTTCAAATGTGTTTAAATTTGTTTGAACCCCTATGTTATCAGCTTTTACTTTTATAAATAGAGTATGTTAACAAAATTTCGAAGTAAAAAACTGGGACATACTGTACATTTTCGTTTATTTGTGTTACCTCTGTCAATTCATGTCACCTGAATAATTACGTTTAAACTTGTACTAAACTGCGATAAAAGGATTTTTAGAGCGGCATAACAAGATCCAATTCCGCACAAATAACAGAAGCACAGTTTAACTTAGCACCTCCCTAATTTGTCGATAACGAACCTCTGTTCTCATTTACTTTACGAACCCTCGCAAAACATAATTCGAGTTATCCTGTCATCAAAGGTTCAGTAACCCGTTAAACTAGCATCCAGCACGACCCATTTCCACCTTTTCCCTCGTACCACAGATTCAATTTTTACTTCTATTTCTTGCAGACACTAAGTATGTGCCCAGGACCGTGAAAAGCGTGTACAGAATAGCATTTGATGTCTACTCTGGCAGGTTTTAACGGCTAGGTCCTGTATTCCAAACGCGTGCCAATTTTATCCCCTCGCCCTCTTTTCTGTCTACGCGTTTGTCTTGCGCTCTTGAAGAGAAGAAGTTGAGGAAACAAGCAACGACTATTTTATCTTGCAACTTTACCTTGTTCGTCTTTTCGCCCATGAATGCGTGAAATATCTTATCGACTCAGGTAGCCGCCATTGTTTCTCTGATTGCCAATGTTTTTAGTCTTCGCTGATCAATTAACTTTCAATATTTCTATATTTAACATTATAGTCTCGTTAGCGTACGATGAATGTCATAGTTAAACGATTAAGCAGTTAAAATAATTACAATTTCTTTTATATTTAAATTAAAAGTCCGTAAGTTATAAAGATAGTATTATATGCGTCGTGGAATATTCCATCGACTGGAATATTCCAGAATCGACCGTTAAACAAAAGAATTTCAGGCAACGACGTCAAACAGTCGAAGAGTCGAAGGAGTCGTTGTTCACTTTTAAAGTCGTTCAGCCGCGAGACAATTATGTATTAAAGAATAAATATCCTTATGTTCAAGTGAATTAGTTATCTTACATTCTTTACGCTCGAACCTGACCACCTACTACATAAATAAATATGTTTCGAAAAAATAAACTTTCTATTGTCAGATAAAATAAAAATGTAAATTTGTAAAGAAAAAGCTTTAAGGTAATGAAATTATAAAATGTTCATGTAGCATAGTAATTAAACGATGGTATTTTCTTGTCATTAACTACCCTAAATGTTAAATGTATATCAAGTTAATTACTCTTATCATTTAATAAAAGAAAATGAAGATTGTAATATTTTGTGGAATGAAAATATTTCGTTTACAATCATTTAATATATTTAATTATAATGATTTTTTCTACGGAATTTATATGACTTTATATTGTAAGAAAAATTATTAAATATATATTATAAAATTTTAGGTTATGTTGATATCATGCCGAGTTTAAGAATCAGCAGAATTATATCTCTGTGTAGTTATTAACATAAATTTATAGAATAAAAATCTTGCTTATTTTAATACAATAGGTATTAAAAATGTAATATAATAAAACTGATTCATTTAATAATTCATTCTTACATGAAATTCCGAAACTGGTTTCTGCATTAGGGAATTTACCTTTGAAAGCAGTTGTAATTTAAATCCTCAAAGCTGTCTAAAATGTGTGGACTGTTCCATACATGGGATTTGATTATCGGAAATTTACTATTGGAAAATTGAAGCATACTTTAATTCCCTTTTCAAAGTACCAAATTCCATACAATGAACTTTGTACAATGCTAATAAAAGAATAGGTATTATTCATTATTCACCAAAAATTCTGAATCAAATGAAATACATATTCGATTATATTAAAGTATTGATCTTTTAAAGTCATTGTACGTTTTAATCTTCTATAACATAAATTTTCTACCAGTGGTACTCACAATTTTATTTCGTATCAAATTGCTAAATTTTTCATTGAAATAATTAAATAACAATAAATTTCAAAATTACGAGTAATCATAATAACGAAATAACGATACATAAATATCTTCTCGTTTAAAAATTTATTTATCAACAATCTATGTTTATAATATTTATGATATGCAAAGATTATTGCAAACTGATACAACGAAAGAGCAAATATCAAATATAGAATAAAACTACAGTTGGAATAAATTTTATGTATGAAATTAACAAACATGGAATTACAGTATACAGAAATAGATTTCCATCAAGCAAGTATGAACACAACGTTCAATTGAATTATTTGATTTATTAATAAATACATCGTTTGTTAACTGTTTGTTAATAAAGAATAATTGTTCTATTAGAATAAAAAATTGTAGTAATTTAATTAAGTTATATAAGGCATTTTTGAAACAAAAGAGGTGAAATATCCCGCAAATCGTACATGTTCGCGCGATGGGTAAAATATGAACTATTTATAGCTTTCGAAGGTTGTAAATCTTCGTCGAACCATGACGTTTCCACAACTTGTTACAGTAATGGAATTATATGTAGAATTATTGTTGTAAAGTAGAAATTATATCCCACCAGTTATAATGATTGTTGTATGTCGTTGCTCTTAATAATTACTGTGATTCGTAAGACTGAGTATGTTTTACTGAAGTTAACATAAGACTGTCAAAAGTAAGTATGTTTCAACGAAGGCAGTCTAAGACTGACCAGTCGCCTCTAAAAAGCCAGAAAAGAAAGCAATGGAGGAAGTTCAGGACGTGAAGGTGTTACCAAAAAGGACCAATCAGGACAGATTGTTATTTGGAAAAAATAGTGATTGGTGAGATGGTTCAGCGAATGAGATTGTAAGACTTTTAGCCTTCACTCCAAAGTTGTAAATAACGTTTTGTTAATAAGGTGACCCAAACAGTTAAGTGATTTGGGTCCTTCAAAAGAACTAAGTAATGGGGCACACTGCGAGACTGCTGAATGATCGAGTTTGAGTGCTTTGGCCTACCGAGTACGCAAGGATTTTCGTAAACATTGCACACCGCAGGGGTGCACAGTTTAGGACCATGGAAATAAACTTCTTTAAGGAAAGATATATTGGCATTAGAAAGATGTGCTTTTCTGGCCTGTTAAAAGGTTATTGTCAATAGTTAAGAACGTCAAGTTGTGGAGACGTTCATGTGGTCTTAAATATCCGTTTAAAATTGTAAGAGTGAAGCGTTTTTGGGTTTGACAAAATACCCATAAATATTACGCTAATTATATTTCGAGCAACTCGGAACAGTACATCTTAAAAATATTGTTTCACACAATACAATTTCGGGTCAGGTCATGTCATATTTGATCCTACAGTTCCCGTCGAAAATATACGAATATAAACTTGAATTTGTAAACCGAGACCTACATTTTCTGTTCGATATTGTTACAGTTTATATGAAGACATCTTTAAAACAGTGACAGCTCACAAAGTTGCAGCAAGATCTCTCTACCTTGAAGTCATTCCATTATTATACGAAACACTTTTATGTACATGCATTCTTTATGAGATATTTCACCTGTGTTATCTGAAATTTGACACCATGAAATTTTTCTTGATCCTTTGCACTCCTATGTCGAGTGTGGTTTGACATCACGTTGCTCTTGGGTCTTATAAATAATTCAAATAAATATTGGTGACTATACATTTTCATTTATTTATTATTTATAAGAAAAATGTATTTATCACATACTCAGCACTGTTGCAATACATTTTATTGAGAATCTCTTTCCTGATCTATTTGATTTCATTAGAAATTAAGAATGAGTTGAAAAATAAGTAGACAAATCATGAAACACAAATTAATATAGATATTAATTCTTTATCCTGATAAGATTCGACATGAATTTCAAGAATGCCATCTTATCAAATTTTATAATCTAAAATAAGAAAGTAAAACGGTCATTTTACCTCTTTGGTACATTTAGCGTTAGTATCAAAATATCCTTGATCAGTTAACTCATCTTTTAATTTTACAAATTAATATTTAAAAAATTAATTCGTACTTGCATTTACTTTACTTATACCAACTATCAAAATATACAACATTATGGAGTACTGTAGAAACCTTTTTCACCGATTCCATTCATGTTCTTTTTGATTACACAAATTTCGTATTTTTGATATTTAGATTTTTATGACAACTCTACTATTACACAAATTTTAACCATAACAAGTTACGAAAGAACATTATTTTTTGTAGTGTAGTAAAATACGTGGTATGATACTGTGATACAGTTAAAAATTATTTTTGAAACCTTACAATTTATGCAGGATATCCTATTTACGTGATTAATGAAGGTATACACATGTATAATTTTAGAAAATTCCGGTGATAAGTTGCAAGGAATCACGCATACTTATTAAGCCCATCATTTTGACGGATTTTGGTATATTTAGGCATACTATATTTAGGTATACGCGAGTGTCAACATGTAGTTAAGTGGACGTCAACTGGGTCATTTAAATTTAAAATTTACGGCAGAAACATTCTCCTGAGGTTCGTACACTGTATTTATATCGATTCCTTAATAGAATCTTAAAAAAAAAGAATTAATTTTACACTCTGATCTACGTAAAATTTTAGTGAAATTGTTAACATACATATTACAAAATTTTAAATACACTATACAATTACAATAAACAAACAAAATATTATGTAACAATATTCGATACAAAAAAATAATCATTTAAAGAAAAATACAAATATAGAATGTTTCAATTAAATGTATGCACAATTTCAATTTTAATATTAAATAAAAAGTAATATGAAAAATAAATTGATGGCAGTTTGATGGCAGTTTATGCACACGCGCAAGATTGCTATCGTATTATAATTTGTGATTATTTTATACACTACATTAAATGATAATGAAATTCACATAAATTTTATTGTAATACACGTAAAGATAATTTATAACAGAAAGTATAATAATTTTCGGCAAAATTTAAGCTTTCTCTAACTGTATGTATTCTCTAACTGTTTCTATGTATTCTATATAAACCTTAGTTCAATTTCATATATGTTATCACACAAAAATTACTGAATATTTTTTCATCAAACTTTGCACAGAGGTCTGATGCTGTAGATAATTTTAGGATAAATTTTGTGGCGATCAAAATTGCTATGTATTGCAAAACTTAACCACAGTTTCACATGCATTTGGCAGCAAAAAATAATGTCCATACAAAGAAACAACAAAAAACAAAAAAAAGTGTTTGTTTGACCTTACCAGTACCATTATTTTCATAAGTACATTAGACAGGTCACATATGTAACTCTGATTGCACTAACAATTTCTAATTACAATTAACATATCGAAAACTTATACCAAGTCCACCATAACTTCTTTCAAGTATACAGTTGTAAAACAGGACACTTCAGATATTAATTGATTGTGAAATTTCATCACTTTTAATATTGTAACTTAGACAACAATTTTTTTAATATTCCAATTGTCACAAACAGTAAAACTGATTATTGATATTATCTCTTCAAAAATAAAACACAAATAAATATCTTATTTTCTTATCGAATCTTATAAGCGATATTTACTTTTAACTTTGTGAAGCGAGTAGACCGGCCATTGCTATACATAGAATTTAAACGCTATTAAACCGTTTTATGACAAAATGATTTCAAATAAAACGATTATTTTTGCGGAAGTACGTGAACTTTTTTTTTCCATCAAAAGTTCTATAAAACGATTGCGTTCTTGTTCATTTTTTCATTCACCTACTAGCTTTTCTATATTTCCACTTCTTTCTCTTTTTTTGAAATCACCACGTTTTGTTTCCAAACGACACGTCGAGCGGTATATCGATATTTGAAATCACTTGCTCGCAAAAACGCGAACAGTCACGCTTCTGAACAATTTAACCGCTATTATTTCAAATATGAAAGAGCCGGACCGTTCTTGGTCCTCGAATTTTTCGATAGCACTTTAAAAACAGATTTGAATTTGATAACGGTCGACTTTAATATTTCATATCGTGATTAAAGCATTTTCTCAAATTCGTCAAGTATCAACGTCAAACGAAGTATTATTAATTTGTTGTCGATTTAAAATTGCTAATACAGTAATCATTCGATATAAGTAAAACTGCACGATAAAAGCGAAAAAGTTAAAATATAACAATTTTTTATTTTTTCATTATCAAACATTTACCAATAGATTTTCTATCTTTTTCTAATTAAAATGAGTTGAAGCCCAGTATAATGTTGACTATATTTACTGGCTTAATTAATGGACAAAATTTTTAACGCAGATGAGAATGGCGAGTGAAAAAGAAAGGTGCTACGATTGTGGTTAACAACAAAGATCAAAAGTTTGTTCTATTGTTTTCAATGGCAAGGCTAACTTTCTTTATTTTCAGTCTGTCTTTTACACAACTATTACCAGCATATTTGTGACATTGACCTGATTAAAATGAAATCAAACATAGCAATTTGCGATATATTTATTTTTAAGTTCAAAAGTTCTGCTTGTATCGAACACTGTACTAAATTATTATAAGGAAATATGACCCGAAGTACATCATGTTTGGTCTCATTTTAACCTCTTAGGTACGACACGTCACTATAGTGGCTTTTGCGGGTACCATTTCTCTGTACGACGGTCCATTATAGTGGCTTTCGAATGCTATTGTAGATTGCAAAGCACCATTATAGTGGTTCGCTCTACTACTGCCACACTCGCTCATTTTAATTGAATGATCGTTTTCATATGTTTTGATTCACACATTTTTGCGTTCACCACATTTTATAAGAGTATTAACAAATCCCAAAAAAGTACATTACATGTAAATAAAAGGTACCAAGTAGTTTAGGCACCATGGGAGCACCTCTTTGCACTAATACACGATAGTGGAAACATTTGGAAATTACATATTTTGTGAATTTTCTAAAAAAGTAAATTATCAAAGTTAAAGTTATAATTTAATCATCAAAATTATAATTTAATCATCAAAAACTTCATTCCAATGCACTCGCTTTGAGCACAGCATTGTCACACATTGTAGCGCTATTTACGCGTAATTCTAAGAGCAAAAAGGGTGTCTCACAATTAGTATAGGTCCCTGAAATGGGGGGTAGCCGACGTGATACTGAATAAGATTTCCCTTTGCAAAAATCGGGTTTGAAGCTTCGTTTTTGTATTATTAAAGAAAAACACGGACCAATCAGAGCGCGAGAGTTGCGCGCGCTCAGCCACTAGGCTCGAAGTTGTCGCTCTCGCGTCTGCGCATGCGTAATCCTCGCGCTCTGATTGGTCCGTGTTTTTCCTTAATAATGCAAAAAACGTAGTTCCAGACCCCATTTTTGCAAAGGGAAATCTTATTCAGAATCACATCAGCTACCCCCCATTTCAGGGACCTACACTAATTATGAGACACCCTGTATATTAAGAAAAGTTTCATAGAAGATAGAAATGAAAAAATTCCGATCTTGCATTAGGATTGTTCCACAAATATGTTACTGCTCGTTTACATTCGATCACTTTTGATCACTGTCCTTTTCTACGTTCATCTGAACAATCAATGTAGGACCTGTACGGTAAAAGTAAAATTTCAGACCTGAAATATTTACTTATATCGAATGATTACTGTATAACAGTTAATTCCCGTTTTCTTTTATAATTCTTTATAAGGAATCAATACTGAATATACGAGGGTCATTCAATAAGTAAAGAGACAAATGGCTATAACTCAAAAACGGTTTATTTCAATCTTTCAAAATTAAGACTATTTTTCAACATAATCTCCCCGCACAGTTATGCACTTGTCCCATCTTCCTTGCAGCTTCCCAATTCCCTTGGCGAAGAATTCTTTCGATTTACCCCGAAGCCACTTTTGCACCGCTTCCTTAACTTCATTGTTAGCAAATCTTTTTTCACGTAGGGCGTCTTTGAGTGGTTCAAACAGGTAAAAATCAGATGGGGCGAGGTTGGGACTGTAGGCAGGATGAGGTAAGACCTCCCAACCCAATTCTTGAAGCTTATCACGGGTCAGCTGGACTAAAAATCTAATGACTGAGCGCTGCTCTTCTAAGGTGCAATCTTCTAGTGGACTTGCCATGGTGAATTGAAAATTTTGAGGTTATGTTGACATAAAATGATGAAACAGCTGATCAGAGCATATCCCAAGGTTGCCAACTAACACTCCTGAAAAGATTGTACACATTCATTGAATAGTTTTAAAATTATAGAATTTGTCTCTTTACTTATTGAATGACCCTCGTACAATTATCGGTAAAAAATTCTGCATTCAGAAAACGAATTAAACATTGCAAATGTGGTAAGTTTCAGTAATTTACAGTATTGTATGTTAATTAGGTTTTATAAAAAGTAATGAATTATTCGATAAAGTCTTTAATTGAAGCAGTCTTCAGCTGGTTAAAGAGGTTCTCGAAACCGGTTTGAATTGAATATTTCAGCAATGGAAAGAAAATTCAGTTAATTGACCAAGAAGATCAGTATTCTAGTTAATCAATTTTTTATCCTTAAATGTTTATTAAGGTTCATGTTTATTTCAAGTTACATTTTCCATTTTTTAAACCTTTTTCTTTTTCTTTTTAAAAATAAATAATTAAATAATTATGAATTTAAACCTTCATTCTAATTCGAATATTTTCACATTTTCTATGAATTTCATGTATAAAAATTGTGTTGCAATAAGAATAGTAAATGACACATGGTCACATTGTGTGCATGTAAATCATTGTGCCATAGTGGAAAATTATTCTCTTTCACCATGACAATGATGCAAAACGTAGCCATGATCCTGTGTCCCGTGATAGCCGTCAGTCGTAAAAAGCAGAAGGGCAGAAGGTTGTAAAAGAAAGGACCAAGCTCGATGGGTTTCATCATCGAACTTTTTTATCGGTCCATAAAAGAAAATCGGTACATCTTGGAAACAAGTGCGATCGACGCAGTAGGCTATTCAAGTGGAAATATTACGATTTATGGGGAAAAGTTCAGCCCCGACAGTTGAATCAGCTTGATCGATCGTTTCGTAGTTTCATTAATTGAACGCGATGTGAATGTTTCCATTGGTTACGGTATTTTTATCAATGTAGTTTTAATTTACATGATATGCATTTGATGTTTAACATTTGCAACAATTTATTTCGTGTTAACCCCTTAATTCGCTGGTATTCTACGTCATGTTATACAGACAATATTATTCGATCATTGTATTATCTTACTACATTTTTTCTACTATTATAGTGACTTACCATTTTGTTTTTTTATTATTGTTTACTATTTTTACCACTTTCACTATTTTTAGTATATTAGTCCTATATTATTATACTACTTCATAAGTAATTTTAGAAATTTATAAATCTTTAACCCTAATCTAATTAATCTTCAACTTATAATTTTCTGAACTGTTGCGTAACTAATTATTGCTACAACGTGAAGTCAGCTGAAGAATGTTAAAATGTTAGATACATTATACACTCAGAAATCCTTGATTAAGCAGATTGGAATCAGAATTGAACTAAAAATTCAATTGCAGCGAAAATACGAATCTAGTTTATCACATTGGAACTATAGCGTGCGTCACGAGTGTGTCACGTTATTGTAGGACAAGGGATTAAGCACTTTGGATTAATTGTTTTCAATTATTGAGTGGAGCAAATTTTTAGCAAATGTGGAGGTGGGAAATTTTTGCACATGAAAATTGAAGAACTTAAAAACTTCGAAATTTATAATTCCAAAGTTTGCACATTTGGAAATTACGTCTTTTGTAAATTTGGCAATTTATGAATATGAGGAATTGAAATTTTTTAATTTGGCGATGTTGAAAATGGTCGGATACGAATATTCGGAAATCTAAAAATTTGAAAATTTAAGAATGTAGACAATTTGGGAATTGGAAAATTCGATGATTCAAGAACTTATGAATTTAGGAAATTAAAAATTTTAAAACTTGCCAGTTCCGGAATTTGTGACATTAGTAATTTGATGATTTGAAAATCTGAAAATGAAAGAATTACGAAGCTACAAAAATTTGAAAGTTGAGCATTTGAAAACTTGGATAATTTTGAGATATTTTTGAGATTTGAACAATTTGGACTCGCTTATTTTGTGAATCAATGATTTTGTGAATTTATGAATTTGTAAATTTATAAATGTGTGAATTTGTAAATTTGTGAAATTATGAATTTGTGAATTTGTGAATTTGTGAATTTGTGAATTTGAGAATCCTGTAGCTTCCAGATTTTGTAATTTGACGATTGGAAATTGGAATGTTTAAAACTTTGGAAAATGGAAATTTGAGAATCTTGAAATTTTAAATCTTGAATCAAGAATTTTGAAGTCTATATTTTCAAAAGTTTGAATAACAAGAGATTGAAAATTTGGGGATTTTGAAATTTAGGAATTTACATTTTTTGTCAGAATTTGGAAATTTACATGTAAAGTACATAAGTTTCACAATAATTTTATTTTATTTCTAATATTAATAACTAATAAAATGAATTTGTTCATTGGTCACCACAAAAATTTGGTCGTGAAATGACTAAAATATCCCTCTGCGTTTCATTTTCTGTTGAAATTAAATAAAATCGTTTAAAAACTTAAGTGAAATGTTACGATGATTAATTTTTGTATTATACACTACTCAAAAAAATTAAGGGAACAAAAAAATTCCTTAAATTTTTAGGTCATTTTCAAATTGCTCTACCTCCGTTGAAATTCATCACAGAAGACATCCAGAATAGTCATTTTAAAGCTTCAGGTCTCTAGTTTTCGACCCTTTATCTCAAAAATTTTTTGAGCCCATTATCATTAACAAAATATACAAAAAATCGCGATGAAAAAATTTTAGAATTATTTTTCTTTTTTTTAAGGTTTGTAAAAACATCGAAAAATTCATGTAATCGTAAAAACATCGTATAACATCGTAAAAACATGTAAAAACATCGAACGTTTGCAAGATGTAATTAACAACCGTGGTGGTAATACCCCATATTAAATTTACAAGTCCTCGAATTTTTATTCAAACAACAAAATTACACTCACCCGCGCAGACATTGCTGCAGGCGCGCATATCTGTGCGCGCCCACGTTCATATACCTGCATATACACGGCACACATACACACGAACTCATACACACAAGAGGAAGCGTAAATCCGATCTTCTCCGACAGAAGCAGTCTTTAAAAATTCAGCAATAGTACCGGTAAATGTAGAGAAACAAACTTTTTTACCCAACAAACGGATTAGTCGCGGATAGGAGCAATAATGACGTTTCCTTAACACTTTTCGTTCAAATTTCAAAGTTTGATCCATCTTTTCATAGGGAACAAAAAATCGGAGCCATTTGAAACTTCGCACACATTTTGTGGGCAATATGAGCTTAAAAAAAAACCTAGGCAGAATCATTACAATACTTATTTACAAAGATATCGTAACTTTTGTAATTTAAGGAAAAAACGCCGTTTTTTGACGTTTTTTTACATCAATATTAAGCATAAAAAAAAAAACATCTAATCAAAAACTGATATAGCCATCTTAAAGGGTGCATTCTCCGCTTTCTGGAACCATATTTACAATTTCTGTTCGATAGTGGGTTCATGAGATAATGACTATCAAAGGAAAAAGCGTCATTTTGGCTTTGGTAGCTCATAACTTTGCGACCGATCGTCGAAACGAACTTCATGGACGTGCAAATTATAGGGGATGGAACAAGGAACAGCAACCTAAAAGTGGCATTAATCAAAAAAATTTTTCGATGTTTTTACAAACCTTAAAAAAAAGAAAAATAATTCTAAAATTTTTTCATCGCGATTTTTTGTATATTTTGTTAATGATAATGGGCTCAAAAAATTTTTGAGATAAAGGGTCGAAAACTAGAGACCTGAAGCTTTAAAATGACTATTCTGGATGTCTTCTGTGATGAATTTCAACGGAGGTAGAGCAATTTGAAAATGACCTAAAAATTTAAGGAATTTTTTTGTTCCCTTAATTTTTTTGAATAGTGTATTACATAATATAGTGCATTATACATATTATTATTTATTTAAACATTTTTACTTTAATTATATATTTTTTACAATATTTATGTTGATACCTTTAAACTGTTCAAAAATATCTCAAGAAATAAATTCTTTTAAAAAGAAACAATTTTTTATTCAACAGTGGTAAACAATGGAGCAGAGATCGTTTAATGCGCTTAGTAATTTTTCGTATAAAATAATTCACCTGTAGATTAAATTCTTTCAGAAAGTTTTTGTTGTTCAGAACGCCGTAGTCGATCGATTAATTCAACTTATAAAAGAACACTTTTAACTACTTTCACCAGTTAAGAAATTATTAAAAACTGTGTTACTTAAGTGAAATGCCATTTTAGAGGAGTTTATAAATTTTCTCATTTTCATGAAAAGTAAATTCATACAAATTATCTTGGTGTGATTATCATTTTTTCTCTGTTACTCGCATGAATTGCAAGTCTTTCAAATCAATTTGAAACCATGTTATCTAGTTAATTAATCCCTCATATCTGAAAGCTATTACTTTACTTTTGAAATAAGTATATCAGTTTTTAATGGTATTTGAATACTTTATTGTTTGAATGCCATAGAAAATGTCTGGAGCCTATTCAAAAGACTAGTTTATTAGAACAAAAGATCGACCAAACATAAATATTTTATACAATTTTGGGATAGTCCAATGTTACATGTCTTATTTCACACATTTACATCAATTTCGTCAATTGCGTAACAATTTATTACAAACATATTTCTTCCTAAAATCCGAAACTGATAGCGCGTCAAGCATTACAGCAAATAAACGCTGTTCCGTATTAGGGATTTCTGGGTAAAACTAATTGTAAGAAATGGCACGCACTCTTGCAAGTTTCAGAGTAACTCATACGTGTTTCGTTGGTTTCTTCTCCCGAGACACAAGTTTCTCTCTGGCAACTTACCCAGCTAAAATCAAGGGAATCTAGAAACGTCGTGACTTAATTAAATTCGATAAAGCGCCCGGGCTCGAGACAGAACGATCGTCCAGACTGGTCGTAAACCGTAAATTACGACAGACTGTAAAGCGAATCGACTTACGTGTCGATGGAGAGAAGAGGAGCCACGTTGACACACAGGGGCTCGTTTTTATTTCTCTTCAACCCCGAAAGCTCGATTAATTTCTTCTTCCCTCTTTTATCCCCTTCTTCTCTCTTGACGCACGTGCCGTTTAACTCTTAACGCGTTAAGGTGGGTCATTCAAGAACCCTAGTGCCATATTCTCGTATTTTCTTTCTGCCATTCATGTTTTCATTGTGACAGTCTGTGAGTGATAGAAATGCTAGAGATTTTTCTATATGCCATGTTATTAATTCCTTGCACTATTTTTCTGAGTTTGACTCGTGACGCAATCATACTCCAACTGTGATCAATTTTACTCGAATTTTGAATACGAAATTTAATTTTGTAGATTAGTATTTATAACTTATACTATGATATGTTATTTTATTATACAATACTATGATATACAGGGTGTCTTATAACTCGTAATGTTATAGTGACAATGCCTGTCCCGGCGCATAGGCACTTGATCATGATCGCGTTTAGTTGCACGGCTCGAAGCTATCACTCGCTTCTGGGCGCGCGTAATCTTCTACCACCCCTTTCAGGGAATAACACTAGTTATGAGACGCTCTGTATAATATTATATCTTATCAATATAATAGACTGCATTATAATGTAATATTTATGCAGAAGCAGCATCATGTTTTTTCCATGAAAATAAAAGTAGCAGCTTCTACTATAATCTTTAAATAAATAGACTTTTACAATACCCTTAGCATAGTCAAATTTGTTACTAACAAAAAACAAAAAATATTCATATACAATTTGGTATACTACAAAAAGATTTCAGTGTTCAGAAAAATATGTTCTGCGTCTGCAATTTCGAGAACTATTTTGATATCCCAAATGAAGATGATTACCAATAAAAAAAGTGTGATTCAACTTTTTCGAAAACTACATACTGTAGTTCTATTTAAACTGATTATTAGCACTTGGGTCCCATTTAAAGCAGTCATTAATACTTGCAATTAATTAAAATCGGCTGTTAATAATTCTTTCATTAGTTTCAGTGTCAAGGTTGACTGAAAATAACCATCAAAACGAAAAAGTAACGAGACACGTTTGTCGATTATTCTCTCTTCATCGCTTTATTCGTGAGAAGCGGTTCCGGAAACGATTTCTCGGTTCGCAACAGCCCCGTGTGGTTATCAATAAAGAAAGCTTGAATTTCCCGTGGAAACGCTAAAAGGCAGCGAGCTGAATACTTTAAGCTCTCCTTTACGACGTTCTGCAGTCGCATCACGATTCTCGCGTCAGTTTCCTCTCCGAGTAACAGCTTTCGTATAGAACAGAATAGCTCTGTAGCGAAGCTTTACAGTTTTCGAGTTCCGCAGGAGACATTAATCTCCCTTATGAGTTACGACACGTGTGCGTGCTAGCATCCGAACCTTCATTCACCGTTGCATGATCGCGTCTGCTGCCGCTGATATTTATGCAAGAATAGAGGAGGAACTGCTAACAGAACGCAGTTTCTATTGTTAATATACAATGCACATATCGAATACATATGGCTAAACTTCGTTTTGGACATTCTTTGTTAACTTTTTTTGTATAACCAGATAATATTTGAAATTTCATTCACCATTGCGTACTCGCGTTCGACATTACTGGTATTTTTGTGAGAGTAGGGAAGAGACTGTTGTTAATATACTGTGTATTGCTTACGTATGGCCAAATTTCGAATTCAGGATATGGAAGTAGGGAGATATACATATGGGTTCTAGAATCTGAAGATTTGAGAATATATGAATATGTGGATTTAGGAATGAGGAGGCATAAATATGTGTCATCAGAGATGTGGAAATCTAGTATTTTGGGGATCGAGAGATTTTGAGCTGTGGGAAATGGAAGACATAAGTATTTGGGTATTTAGGAATTTGGTGATCTGCGAATATAGAAATTTGAGGACATAGAAATTTCGGGACATAGGTATTTGAGGGTCTAACGATTTGGGGAAGTAGAAATTTTGGGATATGGATATTTGGGGATTTAGAGATTTGGAGATGTATAAATTTGAGGACATAGGTATTTGCAGATTTAGGAATGTGGTGATCTGCGAATTTGATTATCTAGCGATTTGGAGATACGACAATTTGAGAACATACGAATTTAGATATAGAAATTTGAGAGAATAGAATTTTGAGAACATAGGTATTTGAGGTCCTAGAGATTTGGAGAAGCAGAAGTTTGGGGACGTGAATATTTGGGGATTTAGAGATTTAGAGTAGTATAAACTTGGGAACATAGCTGTTTGGGTACCTAGAATTTTGTGGATCTCAGATTTCGGGATGTATTCAGAAATCTAGTTATTTAGATGTGTACATTTCAAGATAGAAGTATGGAGTGATCTAGAGATTTGGACATGAGGAATTTTGAGACGTAGGTATTTGGATATGTAGATATTTGAGAATATATGAATTTTGGAAAAATTTGGATACGCAGGTATTTATTCACAATCTATTCGCATATTTAGGAATTTGAAAAGATACCAATGGTCATAGATATTTGACAAC
Source organism: Megachile rotundata (assembly GCF_050947335.1). Classification (NCBI taxonomy): domain Eukaryota; kingdom Metazoa; phylum Arthropoda; class Insecta; order Hymenoptera; family Megachilidae; genus Megachile; species Megachile rotundata. Next base: position 4,139,074 of record NC_134992.1, read on the forward strand.
AGGATTTGGAGATTTACAAATATGAAAATTTGAGAATTTCAAAATTATACATTTAAAAATTGTTAAATATATATACGTGTCTTCGCGTAAAGGGAGTCTACGTTACAGTCGAGTGCACGTTTAAATGGGGAATAAGAACATTCAATGAAGTACATAGCTTATTCAACCTTACTCGCAACATATCCACGTTATTAAAACATCATTTACCTTTATGACGGACCTATTTCAATATGTTTTCCAAGAAAAACCGGCTTTCTGTACACTTCTTAGCAGCAGAAATGCGTATGGCTGAAATTAAAATTCTCAAAGAATCTGCGATATAGCTGACATCACGACGCGATATCTGTGCATTTAAAAGCCCGACTCTCGAGTAGTATCGGTAATTAAGTAAACGTACTTACATTCCAGTGGATTATGAAAGGTAAAACACGTGCCTTGGCAGATTGCTGAAAATCGGCTTTGCGTAGTTAGTAAAGTAAATCGGAGATATACATAATCTCATTCTGAGATAGGGATCGTCAAAGGGAATCCATAAAATCGCGACAACTACGTAGCAATAGGGTGTCTCTGAATTCTAAGACGCTAATGGTACTCGGAAATTCATGGAGAAAAGGCGAGTTATTAGCTTAAATAAATCCGAGTAGGTACAAGACCCCACAAATGTGGAATTTACACAGTTGAAATGAATTTTGTTCTTTTTATTTCTTTGACGTTGAAATCTTTTCAATTTCTTTCATTCAATCGTGTATTGAGGACGAAAGTTTTCGAACTTTTCAACTAATTTATTATTAGATTGCAAAATTCTGTGCACTTGGGACAAGTTCGTCGAGTACGGCTGATTTTAAAAGATTGGTAAAGATGGAGATATATTGATTTTCAAAGAAACTAACGGCAAAAATACGTGGAAATATTAGACGCAGTTTTGAAAAGAAAATTCAAAAATATATTAAGGAATAACGCTTTCTAGCAAATTGCTCTGACGAAATATGAGTTACTGATAAATTTTTAAATGAGCTAAAAAATAAAGTTTTAAAATTTTGAAGTTGTTGTATAATACACTAATGGTCGTAAATAAATGTTCATTTATAACATTGATTATTGCAAAAATATTGTATGTCTATTTTTTATTAAATTTGAATTCTATAGTATAAATAATTTTTAGCCACTTTTTGTGTTACATAAAAATGATACCTAGATATCACTAATATTTAATAATTTATAAATTTGTCAAATATAACATTTTTTCTTAATTGTCCCTATATTCATCATTTTAGTTTATAGATCCTAATAATTTGTTCACAATGCAATTAATATATCTAATTGAGTGCTTTTAAGTATAGCTGAATTACACAAATACAGTACAGAATGTATGTATATAATTATTTTTGAACGTAACTAGTTATTCTATTTGTGTAATTCTAACTGAAGATAATTATTAGTTCAATTTAAATCATTTTAACTGAACATAATAATTAATTTAATGTACGTAATTATAGCAGAACATAATTATTCTCTTAATTTACGTAATCATAACTGAATAATTTACATAGTTATAAATGTACATATATTTAAACTTGTTTAAGCTTGTTTATCTGATAACACTAAAAGTAGATATAACATATTTGAACCGTAAGCTACTAATATGTTTATAATAAATACTGTATGTAGTAAACACTATAGATCCCTGGCATTAGTTTAGAGCAAGTGTTACTTTGGAATCTCTACATGGATTTATAGTTCAGAAAGGGTTAACCTACTTTATAACTACAATAGATTTATGGGTTTAAGCTTACGAAGTTCATTAAGGTTTACTGTTCGATAATATTGGATTTACCATATCCGAATTTAAGTAGATTTGTAAATCATAAGATAATCTTCAATATTTTGTTTACTATCTACAGAATTTTACAAAAATGAAAAATCTTTTTCGATGTTAGACTAATTGTAAAATTTTCGGAATTTTTATGTAATTCTAAGACTCTGGAAGTCGGACATTTTTTAATTTTGTGACTTTGGAGTTTAAGATTTCTTCAATTTTGGAATATTGAATATTTAGAATTTTTATATTTTGAAATTTTTTAATTTTGGAACTAAGGAATTTTTTAATATTTTAACCCCTGGGCTTCGAAATTTGAAAATTTCGAAATATTTAAACTTTGAGATATCGAAGTCGTTTATTTTGGAATTTTTTCATTTTTTAACGTTGAAACTTTTTAATGTTTTATCTTTGAAGTTCAACAATTTTTAGGTCTATAAACTTCGAACTTTTAAATTTTGAAACTTTAGGACTTTGATATTTTTGTAAGTGTGTGACGTTAACATTTTTATTCGTTAGAGTTTTGAAATTTTTGAAAATTGAGCTAATGGAAAATTGGAACTTATGATATGGGACTTTTCGAATTTGTAAATTTTTAAACTTTTTGATGTTGGAAACTTGTAACAGCGAATTTACCACTCGTAAGAAATTATAAATTAATATTGCTAAGTGTTAAATAGCATTAGTACAATGAAATTTTGACGAACAACAAAATTTTTATTTACCGTATTTCAAACATTGCTATATGGCAATAAATAATAAAAGCGCGAATATGTTCTATAGTCTTTGAAACAATAACTTTAATTATTATATTATTCCTTACCATGAATTGCACGTAACTTATCTGTCAATTTGTTGCACATACGGTTATTTATTTATAATAAACAAGTACTGTATATTATTTTAATCTTACTTATAAAATTATTATCAATGAAGTTGATGACAACATAAACTACACTAGTGTTCATTTTTTTTGGCTAGTTTACTGTTAAAAACAAAAACTTAAGGTTAAGAAATTAAGAAAAAGTGGTCATTATACCCAAGAAAAAAATATAAGTACATTTACGTCAGTCGAAATTTCATTATTTTCTACAATTAATTATAAATTTCATAATTCCTTCTAATAATAACTCTCCCAAAAAACTAAGACTAACCATTCTTTCTTAAATTTAATCAGAATTATTTAAAATCAATCATGACATTCACAAATTCTTGAACAACAAAACATAAAGTATTTTTAATCACTTGTTTGAAGCAATCGTAAACTTATATCGTTACCAAGAAGATTGGAAATGAAATGATATTTGGCGGCCGAATCAATGGAAAAGCCAAAACAAGGAAAACGATTAAAATGGCTCCATAACAAATGAAACATTCACGATTGAAATTTACGGGCAGCGGCAGTAAGCTTGCAAGCACAGCTTTATTTACGTGAACTGGGTGCCTACTTCGCTCCACGGTAATTACTACGGCAATTACATCGCGATTTACAGTAATTACAACTTTTACTGGCTGAGCGGAACCCAAACTGTACCCCTCGTGCCACTCTATCCCAGCTTTCGCCATAAAAAGCTTTCTCGAGCACCAGTAGAAGCCATTAATCTACCTACTACGTTGCGGTCCACAATACATCTAGACTTAACTTAGAGAGTCGTCCTTGCCGGCAAGAGGATTTTTCTTCCAGGAACCGCTGTTTTAATAGTCCTCTTCATTTTTCTCCTACGTCCTCTAGGGGACGACGTTAAGGAACATGCGAGTATACTTCTGCTTCTCGCTGTTCACAATTTTACAATTTGTCTTGTTGTAAACTGTACTTACAGAAATTAAGAGCGGAGACAAACGTAACAACGCAATTAAAGTAGCGCGACTTTTTCTTTAATGATTTTGGACGATTTGTTTTTATAGTTGCACGTACAAATGGCTTGAAAGAATTTTTTTTCATTCTCACACTATACAAGTTAGTATTGTAAGGATAGCTTGAATTTGATACAGAAATTAATTTGGAGATATCTTTAGAAGACAGATCTATTCACGATGATTTACAGCTGTGTTATTTTTCTTTGGGCGCAATTTACGCTATACAAACGCTGTGCTAGTAGTATTATTCTAGGTAATCAAAATTTTGCGTTTCTTGCTTTGTATGTACCACGTGTATAGATGGAAAAGAAGATGAGACAGGAAAGAATCCATTTTCTTTTAAGGATTTTTGAGAATTTTTAAATTTGAAGGTGTGGCAATCTAGAGATTTTGGGATTTAGAAATTTGCTAATCCTGCGATTTGGGTGTCTAAGCATTTGAGGATTTTAAAATTTTTAGATTTCAGCATGTAGGAATTTGAAAACTAAACTATTGGGGTGTCTAGAAACTTGAGGACGTAGGAATTTCAGGATTTAGTTATTTGAGAGTATGGAGATTTGGCAATTTGGCTATTTGGGAGTTTAGAAATTTAATAATTTAGAAATTTCAATAAAATTGCACCAGTCCTTAAAAACATAATTTGTTGAATGTATAAGTACCGTAATTTGTTTTACTTTGTTGCTACATTTTTTTTTACTTTGCAATTGCTTAATTAAATTAATTAATTAATTATTTAATTAAATAATTAAGCAATTGCAAAGTAAATTATATTTAAGTAGCATAATTTAATGTATTTTATCTTGTCAGTCGAATGTAATCGTGTTTATTAAACTTGTGAAAAGTAATTATGTTATTGTCAATTTTGAGAAAGTATATTGTAAAGAAAAGTTTATTAAAGTTGTAGATATTAGGTTACTTTTGTGTATTGTATATATGTATTGCTGTGATAATTAATAATAAATGAATGATTAATATATCACTTTAACTGATACTTAAATTATTTACAATATTATATTAAATAATGCATCTTATAAAATATTCATAAATTAATGCGTTTATCAAATGTATTTTATGAATAAGGTGGTGCAATTTTTATAATTACAACTGTAAGATTTCTATCGATGTAAAATTTACGTTGTTGAGAATGAATTACGCATTTCTGTGAGAATAGTAAAAAATAATGTAAACACAGTGAGAAAGATTCGAAAATAACTTCTAAACATGTATGTACATAGTTACCATAGCAATCTACGTGAGCTTTAGCAGATCCCCATTTCTACGAAATTTTATTTCAGCTTTCAATCTTTTTACGATACATGATTTCGTTTTAACTGATAGCTTTGATAATTGTTCGATGTAGTACAAATATGTACAGTAACTGACCTAACCATGATTTATGAAACTATAAATTATGAAGTTTTTCTCAAAATGTATGTAATCTTTATCAAAGTAAAGAATCACTGCATGAGTTAATTTATGTCTTCATTACTTACTTATTTTCACAGGTTTATTTAAATAGAATTGGTCTTTAAATGTCAGTAACTTTAGGGTTAATAAATTCTTAACTTCTGACTTCATTGTACTACCCCGAATTTTCCTCTCGAACAGTCCCTCGAATTCTCTAAAGCCACAAGGCAGTTGGCCATCACTGACCTAGAGAAAGGGAGCGACATTCGCAAATTACCCTTATAGCAATTTTACTACGTTGAACCTTGACACTTTGGCCATTAATGTTCTGCCTTTACAGTCGGATTAATAGAACAAGCAAAGATAACGAACGACACTTGAACAACGCCTGGCCAGTTTATCTTAATAGCTGCGCTTCGTTCCGCCATTATCGTAAAACGACCTTGCATGCCGAACAACCACTCGAGGAAATAATTAACACGGAAACAAGATCTATCGGAGCGTAAATCTAGATGGGGTTAAACGTGACTTAAGAATCGTTTGACGTTTTTATTTCTCGATTCCCAAGGGTGGGGCAATCTTAATTACCTCTACGTGGGATAATTTGTCTTACCCTCGGTGTGCAGAACCCACCATCATCGATCGTATCGAACAGGAATACGGTTTTGTAATTGATGGTCTTTGAATTATGTCAGGAATATGAGCAATATTATTGGCTGCGACTCAGTATTTCGGAAAAGGTGTTGATTTTGTCGTTATAAAAACGAACGAGCGGACACAGTGCTTTAGATTGAAGTTTCACCCTGAGGGTACGAACACTTTTGAAACAAAAGTAGAAATCGATATTTCATTCAAGTATCATAATTGTTACACGGTAAATAGAACTCGTGCATGTTTTTAAAAACTGTCGAAGTGATCAACTGACCGTCTTATAAATGTCTTATTTTAAATTATAAAATTTTTTGAAGAGATTTACTTGAAATGTGTGTTAATTTTCATCAAAATATTTATTTATTTCCATTTGTTTATTTAAACAATTTTTTAAGTATACGTTACGTACACGTCGGAAGATTTAGTGTTAATAAATTTATTATTTGGAAAAAATCTATTTTGCTTCACGTTTTCCTTGTTTATCAAACACGTATAGGGTTTAAGCTTTACTGTTACACATTAAAATTCTAATTTAACATATAACTTAAATTCTCAAATTTTTCAAATTTCTCAATTTAAAATTTCCATATTTTTGCGTCTCTAAATTCCTAAATTCAATAATTCCAAAGTTCTAAATATCCCAACGTTTTCAAAACGAATCTAGATTTTCACTCGAGTGCACGGAAGTCTTCAAGTTGTCTAGAAATGATTCATTCACCCTAATTCGCTACAATTTTATCCGGTGCTGTGCGTGTTAGCAGCCGTCAAAGTGTTAAGTCTACTCGATTGACACGAGGAACGTGTCTCGCGGTGATTAGCTTATAAAAGCATCAATTGCCGCGGCCAGATAGCGAAGTAATTCCAACTCACTTCAGAAACTGTACTGGCTGTCTAGTTTCCCGGTTGAGCGGATGTATAGCGTGCATCGTAATTTGTTCCTGTTGCCGAAGAATTCTGAACGCCCACGTCGTTCCCGGTACGGATCGATGCTGCGGCTCGCACGGTTCATAAATAACCTTTCTACGTGGAAAACGAATCCATCAACAGCCACGTTTCTTAACTAGCCAATTCGAAATAACATCAAACGCAACGTAACGCCTTCTTTTCGCCCGTTCTCGTGACTGAGGATTAACAGTTTCGTAAATAAGTAATCATTCCGCTTCTTCGAACGCGGTGAAGAACGCCTCGTATCCCGGGGATGATCGCCGCCACGAAAACATACTAAACGAATTACGTTTATTCCCCTTTTTATCGAACACGTACATTTAACCGCTTTTATTTATCCTCGCCTTTCGTGTTGCTGCCGTTCGCCATCAGTAAAAGAAATACAACGTTATTCCCTCCGCTCCTTACTTCCGCAGACGCCATTTCTCTTTTTATCGCGTATCTTGTAAATCTGATTCCCTCGCGGCAAAAAAATCTGAGTACGATTTATTTCTATCGAACAAATATATCGTTACAATCAAGTAAATAGCCAAGAGTACAGTTACATTAATATTTGCACACTGTACTATTTCTGTATTTGTTATTGCATACCGAGTTACAATGCCTGTTTTAGCTACAATGACGACTATCACCCAATTCCAGAAAAACATAATTTGATATTTATAATCACAAATTCGAAATCTACTCTGGAAAAACGGATGTGATAAATGCTCATCTTAATATGTATTCCACAAGGTTTGTCTCTGCCATCTAATTAAATGTGTACGAGGTTTGATTAAATTTGGCTTGTCACTTTTGAATAAAAGTAGGATTTATATGAAACATTAATATCGGTAAACAATGCTCAATATTTAATGTTACTTTTTTTATTTTTCGATTTATTGCAGACTAAACATATACAAATAATTCTTTTTAAATTTGTAATATGCGTCACGAGTATAGCAGAATATTATAAGTCAAACAGTTAAATAAAGTTTCCGTAAAGTTACTGCTGAACAAAAGAACTAATGATTAACTGAATCACTGTAACTTCGTTTATATATTTAAGTAAAAATAATGAAGTCGATCCGCTCTTGCTCTTTAAGAAGTTCAGTTTTCCGATATCCAATACTTGATCGACTGCGTTCGAGAACTGTGATCGAAACAGCTTCAATTACTGGAATCTTGGCACGAGTCACGAGGCGTGCACGAGTGCAAAGGTTATATAGTATGATATCACACAAGTATCTTCGAAATCCAATCAATTTATACATAACAAGATACGGTTCATTCAACTAAAAAATTTGGAGAGTACAATGTATTACACAAGAGTGGTGAAATTATTATACTCGAACAAATACTTCCAAATTTTTATCGATGGAATAGAGCAGATATTTTTATTGTAACGTTACAATGTATTTTCTTTTATATATAATTTTTGTAATTTAAAAACTTGAGGATTGGTTATTTTAGAAAATCAGGAGTATGAAATCATCATGTTTATAAATTTACAAAAATTTTAAATTTAAAAATTGTCAAGTATTTAACATAAGTCTTCCATCCTCTAAATTTTTAAAATTAGTCATTTTTAAATTACAGATTAAAAATACTTTCATTTTAAAAATTTAAAAAAAGGCGTAAAAGCCTAAAAATTTAACAATCTATAGATTTAGAAATTTGGATATATAAAAGTTTTAATTTTCGAAGTTCTACAATTAATTTCTCATTATCAGCAATGGTAACTTACACGTTTGAAATATTTGATGAGTTCAATAACTGTTTTTGAGAAATGGAATAAAATTAATTTATTGAAAGAAATTCGACATAAAAAAGCAAATCATTAAAGCAATACGTAGATCAAAACACAAGTTTTTAAACGTTTAGAGTAGTATTAACGTTTTTAAGTATTTTAATTAGTATAAAATTGTATACTATTTGTATTTATCTTATTTTTCTGCAATTGTCGAATAACCTTCATCGAGTGAATTTGATTTTTGATATATTAAAAATTCAAGTGTGCTACCAACGAAAGAATAGAGTATCACGTGTTAAGACATATTATAAATGTAAATTTGAGGAGTAATTTTTTGTTACCATAATTCTTTTCCTTTAGGAAATATTAGGCTTGTAAAATAGCTACGCTCATTACCCGAATCGATCAACGAGGTCTTGGTGAAATATTACCATAACGAAAAAACAAGCAGCAAGCTCTACCAAACAGGTGCTTGAAGAAGCAGAATTGCAAATGTAAAATTTGCAAACGGTAAAAGTAAAAGGAAAATGCCGGAAGATACAAAAATGTATACTTACATGAAAGATACATAAACATTAAGTACGAGATTGTAACAGCAAACTCGATTTGATTTTTTAAAAATAATTCAATTTTAGTAATTTTGTTGATATGAAATATTATTTCAATCTCGTTCTATGAACATTCAGATTGAGATGAATTTCAATCCCTGAAATGAATTCATATTTTATGATTACAATAGATGACTGTTACGCGCGATGGGTAAAATATAAACTGTTTACAGTTATTTACGAAGGTTGTAAATCTTCGTCGACCCATGGCGTTTTCAGAACCTGTTACAGTAGTGGAATATTTCTAAAGTTAATATTATGAAGTAGAATTTTATTGTAAAGTAGAGTTTATATAGTGGCTCAGAGTCCTCCACACTGGTGTGTCCAGGTCAATGAAGGATGTAGATCATCATCCCACTAGTTATACCGATTGTTGTGTGTTGATGTAGTTGATAGTTACAAAGTTAATCTAAGACTCACTAGTTGCCTCTAAACAGCCAGAAAATAAAGCACGGGAGGAAGTTCAGGACGTGAAGGCGTTGCCAAAAGGGACCAATCTGGACAGATTGTTATTTGTAAAAAACAGTGATTGGTGAGATGGTTCGATGAATGAGATTGTAAGATTTTAGCCTTCAGTCCAGGGTTGTAAATAACGTTTCGTTAATAAGGTGATCCAAACAGTTAAGTGATTTGGGTCCTTCAAAAGAACTAAATAATGGGACACATTGCGAGACTGCTGAATGACCGAGTCAGGGTGCCTGGTCCGCCGAGTACGCAAGGATTTTCGTAAACACTGCACACAGCAAGGGTGCACAGTTTAGGACTATGGACATAAACTTCTTTAAGGAAAGATATATTGGCGTTATAAAGATGTGCTTTTCTGGCCTGTTAAAAGGCTATTGTCAATAGTTAAGAATGTCAAACTGTAGAGACATCCATGTGGTCTTGAAGATCCGTTTGAAATTGCAAGAATAAAGGTTTGACAAAACACCCATAAATATTACGCTAATTATATTCCGAGTGCTTCGGAACAATGACTGAATACATAATTTATCATATTATTCAGTACTATTATTTAAATAAAGAATTTATTTGTTTTATTCAAATAAAAAATTATTTGGAAATGATTTTCTTGAATTTCGCAAAAAATGAACATTTTTTTTTGTGTTATCTCTGAAATAAAAGTAAGGTTATCAATATATTATATTCAAATAAAGTCTGTTTTTAATGCAGTATCGCCAAAAAATAAACGCGTATAATTTAACTTATAATAATCTGATGCATTTTTTCCTCAAACCCGTAACAAAATATGTTACCGAAGCTATTATCATGAAGGTATTTCGTGGGTCCCTTATACAAAAATTTGCCAGATCACAAAAATAATTCTTTCTATGAAACATCTCGTGTTACGAAATAGACAAATGCGAAAGAAGAAATTCCTCGAGCATCGAAAATTTCATAGACATCCTGCCTCGCAGTCAAAAAAAAGTGAACCATACCCTCTGCCACGAAAATAAATTTGTTCCAAGAAATAAAACAGTGAATTTACCACTTCATACTCAAGTGCACCTACAATCCAGCCAACTTATCGCCGACTTCATTTACTCTGGGGATGAAATTTTTTGGTCCGTTCTGCGAGTTCACGTCGAGGAAACGTCTGCAGTGACAAGCGTCACGCTCGCCTAGCGAGGAACAATTTCATTTACCACAGAGAGAAAAATGGCGGTTAAATTCCGCATCTAGATATAGTCATACATTTTCTTCGGATCGAGAGGACGAGAGAAGAATCCGCGCGTGCAGACAACTTGAACATCGGAAAATGCTGGAAAATGGAAAACAGTGACAAGTTGCTTTTCAAAAGTCTTTCTATTAGCACGTTCAACGCGGATTCCATTTTTATGCACCTCTTGATCGATCGTTGTGTAACTCTGTATTTTCTCTTCTGACGGATATACTTTATGGTTACATTTTACGTCGGAAGCCGTTTCTTATGGATCCATTTTTCAACATCACGTTTTATAATCGCATGATGTTTGTTCATCATCAGATTTAGTTATATATTTGGATACAATGCAGGCTTTCTTTAAATGACATGTATGTAAAGTTGGCAATTTTTGTATTTCTGCATTACTAAATTCTTAAATTTTTATATTATTGAATTAGAAAATTCCTAAGTTTCTAAATATTTACATTTGTGTACATTCTCGGATAAATTTTTTGCTTTTAATCTCCATCTTGGCAGTCTTACGTTCGCTTCGTTATCCCGAGATAGAATAGTTTGGTTATCGACAGCGATTATCTATTACCGACAGTAGCACATTACAGTATTGCCTCGAAACAAGCCACACGCTTGGGACCGGCCAGTTACTTATTTCGAAGGTGGTATGCTATTCGGCTTGCCTTTGTTCCCGAGCGCGACGACGGCGATCGCCGAGAAAAATCAGGGGGTTGAGTGTAGCGGTAAACTACACTGCTGGCCAAATTAACGCACCACTTTCTTTAGCCGTTTCTTTCTTTACGTTCTGTTGGAGGTAGGACTTTGAAATTTTGAGGATAGTTGGACCCATGGGTTATCTCAATGCTCCAGGAGCGCCATTGTTGCCTGCCACCCCCTTGCGGTATCGGCGACCCCTTGAATGTTGGGGGGTCGAAAAACCGAAAAAAGGCTCTGAATTCGACAGAAAAAAGAAAAAATCCGAAATTTTTTTACAGAATTAGGTTCTTTAGGCTGCGGCCTTTCCGAAAATGCCCGGCTCAACCGCCTGCGACACCCCCAACCCCCTTCCTAATTTTCCGCCCCTCCCAAAGGAGCGGTTTTTTCGATTTTGCTCAAACTTTTACCGAAGCTTCCTCTCAACCTCAGTTATACCTGGTAAAAGTTTGGTCTCGTTTGCACCAACCCCTTGGTCGCTACACGCTGTCAAAAACCCACCCCTTGCTGTTTTTTCATTTTTTTCACAGTTAAAATTCAATTTTGGACCTGCAGTTCACGAAAAAACTTGTGTCCGTGCCAACGGTATCGTTCCTGTTGATGGTTTGGGCCTGGTGTGAAACCAACCCCCGCTGAGGGGGTTCCTACTTCCAACTCTCTTAATCCACCCCCGGGGGTGGGCGGGTAAATTGGGTGCATGCGATCGATTGAGGGATCATTGGAGCATTTCTGTACAAATTTTCAAGTCGATTTCTCGAACCATTCTCGCGCGATATGCAAAAAAGTGGAAATTTTGAGATTTTTTCAACCCCAAGTTCACCTAGCAGCCACGACTTATTGGAGGCAGTTGGCATCCCGCGGATTGGCCTCTCACAAAGTTTGAACACTCCTCTCTTCGATCTCAGAAGGTGCAATCACTCACATGATCCACACAGCCTCCAGCGATGCCGCGAAGATACCATGTCACCGTCGCGTCGTGTCGGCCCAGGCGAGTGCCGGCGGCGCGCCCGGGTGGAAAGCAAATCCTCGGGCACGTCTCCGAGTGGTGGGAATGTCAACCGGAAGCGCTCGGAACGATAGAATTACCAGCCGCTCAAAAAGACTCATCGAAAAATCACAGCATTCCACACGCCAACACATAACAGACAATTTTTCAAACTCATTTGGTTCACATTTCCAGCAGTTTTGTTGGTTTCTTTTTGGACAGGGTATCTTCGCGGCATTGCTGGAGGCTGTGTGGATCATGTGAGTGATTGCACCTTCTGAGATCGAAGAGAGGAGTGTTCAAACTTTGTGAGAGGCCAATCCGCGGGATGCCAACTGCCTCCAATAAGTCGTGGCTGCTAGGTGAACTTGGGGTTGAAAAAATCTCAAAATTTCCACTTTTTTGCATATCGCGCGAGAATGGTTCGAGAAATCGACTTGAAAATTTGTACAGAAATGCTCCAATGATCCCTCAATCGATCGCATGCACCCAATTTACCCGCCCACCCCCGGGGGTGGATTAAGAGAGTTGGAAGTAGGAACCCCCTCAGCGGGGGTTGGTTTCACACCAGGCCCAAACCATCAACAGGAACGATACCGTTGGCACGGAAACAAGTTTTTTCGTGAACTGCAGGTCCAAAATTGAATTTTAACTGTGAAAAAAATGAAAAAACAGCAAGGGGTGGGTTTTTGACAGCGTGTAGCGACCAAGGGGTTGGTGCAAACGAGATCAAACTTTTACCAGGTATAACTGAGGTTGAGAGGAAGCTTCGGTAAAAGTTTGAGCAAAATCGAAAAAACCGCTCCTTTGGGAGGGGCGGAAAATTAGGAAGGGGGTTGGGGGTGTCGCAGGCGATTGAGCCGGGCATTTTCGGAAAGGCCGCAGCCTAAAGAACCTAATTCTGTAAAAAAATTTCGGATTTTTTCTTTTTTCTGTCGAATTCAGAGCCTTTTTTCGGTTTTTCGACCCCCCAACATTCAAGGGGTCGCCGATACCGCAAGGGGGTGGCAGGCAACAATGGCGCTCCTGGAGCATTGAGATAACCCATGGGTCCAACTATCCTCAAAATTTCAAAGTCCTACCTCCAACAGAACGTAAAGAAAGAAACGGCTAAAGAAAGTGGTGCGTTAATTTTGGCCAGCAGTGTATAATGTAATCGGTCGAGCAGCGATGTTATTCTTTAGACGAGGACAGAACATAACATGCTTTCCTTTTTTAATACTAGTAAAAGTTCGTGAATGGAACATGAACATAATACAGTACATATTGCCTCGAAACAAGCAACAGTTTCGACCTTCGAAATTAACAAATTTTTATCCCTACTAATTTGATTGAAGTCCGCCGCCGAGTGAGAAAGCATTATGTTCTATCCTTGTCCAAACAATAACAGCGCTCGGAAACAAACGTAAGCCGAATAGCATACCACCTTCGAAATAAGCAACTGGCCGGTCCCAAGCGAGTTGCTTGTTACGAATCAATGTAGAATCAGATGAATGGAACACACTCCAATTCCTAATTTGTCACACTTCACCTTATTTTTTTACAATTATGTGAATATTAACATACACCTATATATGTATGTGTTGTGTTATTATTGCTATTGTAGTTTGTTGAAATAAAATAGTTTAAAAAATATTCATGTCCACAAACGGTAGGTCATCGCCGTTATTGCGACAATAAAGCAATTTGGAAAAAATTACGGTTGAACGAGTAGCTAGTTTTATTACCATTTCGGTGTGCATAGTTCATATAGTATTATATATTGTATATAGTGTATGATACTTAAATAATTTTTCCTTCAACTTTTTTTTATTTTTGTTAAATAAATTAATTAAAATTATAAATAAAAATGAACCTTCATTTAAAAAAAAAGCATATTGATATAATATAATTTCGGAAAATATACTTTTCATAATACGACAGAATCGCCATGCATCAGAGTGAGAAAACAATATATATGTTCTGTCCTCTTTCCACGAAACTGTTCGGTCGACCGTGAAAATTTATGACTTCTTCGGTTTCGCAGACTCCTTCTCGGATCTTTCACTCGGCAGCGGACTTCAATCAAAGAAGTGGGGATAAAAATTTACTAATTTCGAGGCTCGAAACTGTTGCTTGTTTCGAGGCAATACTGTATATACCAATTATATGTATCGAGATCAATCGTCAGTAACCAGTATATACAGGGTGTCCCACAATTACTGCAAGAATCGTAGGTGGGGCGATTCTGAACAACTTTTTCCTTTGTCAAAATATTGGTTGAGGCTCCATTTTCGAGTTATTAGCAAAAAACACTGACCAATGAGAGCGCGCATAGACCGGGCACGCAACAGCATGAGCGAAAGTTTCGAATATGACGGCCGATCGTCGTCGTGAACAAACGTGTCGATACCGTCGGTATAATGTCGGTATATCGTGGGTATTATTTTATTTCATTCGAATAAATGTATAGTTCTCTATGGCAATTTCCATGACGCTACGTACTACGACGTCGCCTCAAAATTCCTGGGACCAGCGTAAATCCTAGAGAAGGATAGAGATATAATTTCTATTTACAGCATTATTAGATATTAAACTTATTAATTAACTAAATCAATCAATACACATAAAGTTAACCAGCATTATACTATTCATAGCCAGAACCAAAATTATTTTCTTGAACTAAAAAGCTGTAAATCGGAATATTATACTATGGAAAATTCCACGAGCAGTGTATGCTTATACGTATAGACCCGGTCCTTGTACAATTCGTGCGCAATTCATAGAAAAGGACAGAAAATGTATTTTTCGTTTGTATCAGAACAATTCAATTTTTATAACGGTGAAAACGCACAAATTTATTTCGATTATCGCATAACAAACGTATTATAATTTAGCCCTGTAGCGAGTGATAGACAAAACAATTTGACGATTTACAATATCAAATCAAGTATCAGTATTCCAATCAAGTAACGAAATATTTGATCAAGCAATGAAAGTCTTTGCATAATGTCAAAATATGAAGTCCGCAACGACAAATACGAAGTAAACGCGCAATGGCAAAATAAAGTGCAGTCCGTACTGGCAAATACGAAGTAAATCCCGTAGTGACAAAATATAAAGTGAAGTGTGGGCCCCGGTGCCCTCGCTTATTTTATATGTTTCACTCCCCTACGACGTCTCCTAGCAACTACCCGATTTCATCGAAATCTGCCACGTGCCCTCCGTCGACCTTGGCTTCGCGGTTATCCCTCTACGACCGAACAGCCGAACCTCGCGATGCCACCCGCCCTTTGCAGCCGAGCCGCCACGCCACGCCACGCGTCGATACCGATGTCGCGCCGGCACTTGCCGGTATCCGCCATCAAACGGAGCGGTCCGCACCTTTGTACGCGTTTCTGGAAAATTACGCGTCAGGAGACGTCGCCGAGGAGTGTCTTTCTTTTCTGCCGAAGTGCGCACCAAGGTTCGCCAGCATTCCGCGGTAGATCAAATACTTATTAATTGGCGTTTTACATGGAATTTCAGAGCATATGCCATGTGCCACTTTTGCCACGTGCCATTTGCCACGTGCACCACGCACGTGTACATTTCTTAGAAAAATTAATTATCTATCGGCATCAAGTGCGACCGATCCCGCAGATAGCTAGCCGGAGCGCGGGGCAAGCAAGTTCGCCCCCGCCCGAGTTCTCACCTCTCCCGAGCGGAGTGGCCCTCGGTGTTTTGGTGAGCACCACCACTCCCGGGCGGATTGGTTACCCCCGGTGCTATGATGGTGTTTTTCGTGCCGAAACACTCATGATGCTAGACGAATACGGCCACAGGTTTCCCCGTGCATGTAGGGCTTCGAGGCATGGAAACCCGCCATGACTACTGCTTTTGACCAGTCGCCCCCGAAAACTCCGCTAAATTCGTTAAATCTTCTGTACACTTTTAAATTCTCATTTTATGCTCTGAAATGCCTTGTTCGACTAGTTCTATCCGTAACATCTTTAAAACAACATTAGACTACTATTTTTGTATCAAAACGTTAACTATTAATTAAAGTGCGACGTTAACAATATAATTAAATTATTCGCTTTCACAATTAATGTCTAATCACGAATTTATACGAAAATTATATATTTTGACGTCACAGAAATTCCAGGAATTTGACAAACCTGCGGGTATAAAAGGCCGTGCGAAACCCGCCCAGAGAGCAGAACAGTCTTCGAAGTCGAACGAGTTAGAAGTCTCCTAGATAAACATCCCAAATTTTTAGATTTAAATTTTCGAATATCTAAGTTTTGAAATTCTCAAATTTTCTCAAGTTTTAAATTTACACATTTTTATTTTCACTTTTTTCAAATTTTTTAGTTTCACAATTTCTAAAGTCCAATATTTAAAACTCTATCAATTACAAGACTACAAGTGGAAAATATCATCCTATTAATTGCCACATTATTTACATAGAACTGAAATTAACTCTTATTAACTATGCTTGCATTATGACTATATTTTCTACCAATATTTGAACAAAAATACATTTGTAAATTGAAATCATAAATTAGCGAGGATTCTATTTGTTACTTGCAATTGTTATGTAATAAATTCATGTATAATTAGATTTTAAATAGATTAATTTTAAAATTGTAATATTATAACACCAACGAAAACGAACCGCTTTTATAAGATGCAGAAAAATTTCTGCATACTTGCATGAAGATCTTCAATCTGTAAGGCGATTATTAAGATTTTCAAATTAATTAGGTGAAGATTGTAATCAGAAAAGTTTAAAATTCTCGTAACTCATCTAATTAGACTCTATTTTAAGAGTTAGTGGAGTTCCAAGTACTAGTTACTTACAAATTTTTAAGAGACTTTTTTCATGCTGTAATTGCTACTTTACTGTTTCCTTTTACGCTTTTTGTTTTACCGAGGTCAGAGATAAATTTTGCAAGAAAATTAAAGAACCTCGTGACACAGAAAATATAATATGGATGTAACATTTTTGGGTAACAGAGAAGCGTAATATGAGCTTCACAATTGTGCAAAATGTCACTGGAAATAACAGCTTTGATGATACAGAGACATAATTACCCATTCTTTCATAATTATATAATTACAAGTCTTTCATAAATATTTGCTACCTTCTCGACGACGTTCATCAATTTCATCGTAACTTTACTTGCCTTCCGTAGCTGGCTCTATGGGAACACATGATGGCTTTGGTAAGCAAATAAAAGTTTCAGGAAGTAATTTTCCCGAAAGCATTATAGCGTATTACATGGTATACGAGTACGCCATTTTGCGTAAACTACTGGCATTTGTCAGTCCAAACGTCTCAACGAACTTTCCAACAGTTCATCTCCAGATATTCATCCTACTATCCATCCCGCCGCAGTGTTCAGATTTCGAGGTTCCATCTCGAAGTTACAGAGAAGTATCAACGTCTTGCTGAAGATGGAAATCCGTAGAATCGAGGGTTGTTGCGATCGACCAGGGAACAAGAAAGTAACAGTCGCGGTGATCGATGAGATCCTTGGGAGCGATCGGTCATCGAGCGTCCTTGAAACGATCGCTGATTTCGACTGACAACCAGGGCAGACACGTCAGCCATGAAAGATAAGGGTTGTCGGTGGTATGTACGTTAGCGAGTAGCTCGTTAAAACGTGATAACTCCATCTACATGTAAATCTAATCGGGTAGACGAGGCCGTGAGGACATCAAACCCCCGTTAACCACCGTCTACACCATCAGCCGGCAAGACGACTTGGCGGTGAACAACTTAAGCTTGCTTGGAAAGCCACGACCTTAACCGTCAGCGCGTACGTCACCGCTAAATTCTCCTGTAATGAGACCTAATTCCGAACGATGTCTTTGTGACTTCTGCAAAGCACCTTAGCTATGTCTCTGACAGGATTCTTGTTCGCTTCTGAAACCACTTTACCCGGAACGAATGTGGTTAATTATTGCTCGCTCTAACTGTCCCTGATAATCTAATTCGTATTTAACGTCGACAGTTTACACATTTCACGTAATTCCATTAAGATGAGTACGTTCGAGTTTCTACCGAAATGTACTGTTTATTTTTGTTGGAGACAAAGTAGATTCTTGAATCGCCTTTATTAGAAAATGGTGATTTGTATATTTAATGAGGATAGAACTTAATTTACTCGATATAAGACAAAATTAGATATCAGGATTTTACTTTATGTCCTGTCTAAAGCTTCTGTTCTGGAAAAATTAAACAAAAATTAAAAACTGTCAATACTTGTATGCTAAACTATACCAAACTATGCCAACCTTTATATATTTATATTTATCTTTCGATGTGATCAAAGCAAAAAGATCAAACACGCTGATCTCGATTTTTCTAAGTTTTACCCAATCGTTTCATTACTGTAACAGCGACACTATAACATTCTTATATGAAGAGTTTTCAAAAAATAATTTTTATTTTTAGATGTAAACAGTGACAAATTATGAAGAAGTGTAGATCTTGTTTAATTATTATTGTAATTATTCGACAGATACGTTAACAATTGACAATATTAAGACGAGTAAAAGAAGTTGAACTACTATGCCCGCTCTTTATTCAGAGATCCTTAACAGTATAAATTAGTAGACCTAAACTGGAAACTTCAAGAGTACTAAAAGTGTGGGATAGTTTATTACACCTAAACTCCGAATGCGTCAGGAGTCTTGTTCATTATACTGCAAGGGGTTAAGTTAATTTTATTTTATACTTCCCTGCGTAAATGTTTCATTAGATCATAGTATAAATTTATATTGCGTTTATTGTCTATAATTTGTGATAAATCAAGAAATTTAGAAAATGTACTTTCGATTCAGTAAATTATACTGCTATATTTATTTATTTGAATTTAAGTCGAATGTACCATTAGAGGGAGAACAAAATCAATTCTTGTATTGTTTCAGAATATATATAATGTATATACACATGTATAATTAGTAACATCAAAAGACTTTGAAATCGTATAAATTCTCTTAGTTTGTTTTTTTTTCGTAAATTCAATAGCAGCGGAAATAAGCTATGTATTCAACTTAAGGGAAATATTCTGTCTGGACATCATTATACATATCATTTATTTTATTTTATTATACGTTTTTTTATCAAGAATATTTGTAGCTCCATATTCTTCTAAGCAACTTTAGCAAAGCAAAGTTATTACAAGTTACGTTCACACGGAATTCCTCTTTTCTTATAGAGTAAGAATTAATAGAATTTAAAACTTGACTGATGTTATAAATTTAGATTATATATACATTCTGCATACCTTCGTACGCTTTCATATTTTGTTAATAATGTTTGATTTTGCTTGTTTTACAGTTTCGATGGTTACCGTCAGTGGGGTAGTAGGGAACAAAGTGCAACTACCTTGTGACATCCGTCCTTCTGACAAGGACGACGTCAACATGGTGTTTTGGTACAAAGAAGGAGTAGAAGAACCAATCTACCGGTGAGTTGTTTTACGTTACTTTCGCGTGACATAGTCAACTATCAAAGAAGACCTACAAAACAAGCTAAATCTCTTAAAACACATTATTAGTTATTATTTTGATATTGTTGCTATATTAATGTATATCGTGATGGACTCAATGTGAGACTTTAAAATTAAAAATAAAATGGAAAACTTAGCAAACAAACGACAAAATATGATGGAATATAGTATACACCAATTATTCATCTCTTGTAAAAATCAGCACAGATCACAAGAGAAACATCTTAACAAATCTTGTAATTTGAAATAAGAAACTCGTGAACGTTTGACCAGTTTGACAGAATTACTATTAAATGTAAATGTAAATTGACTCTATTAAAAAATTTTTAAAGAATTTCTTTGAAGAAATTCTTTTCCTTTTTTTAACATATTACTATACTTTTTTTTAAAATGTTGGATGCTTGTACAAACATTTTAACAGATTCTTCTATATTTCGATACAGTTTCGTACCATGTTTTAAAAAGTCGGATATCCATTCAAATATTTTAACTTAATATTATACCGTTCTTTAAAATATCAAAAGATTATCACAAGCATTTTAACGTCCGTTTCCACCATTTTTACCACAACCTCTGAAACATCTTGTAGAAGCAGATGATCCCGAGAAGATCAAATAACGAGTCGAATAGATATAAGTATCTTTCAGAAAGCGAACAAATCTGAAAGACCCTGAATCAACCGAGCGAAAATTCCCAATTCATTAGCGAAGCTAAAAGAACCCATCCACCGAGTGGAAAAACATCGCGGTCGGCCAGTTAACATCTAAAATTCTCCCGAAGCCCGATAATCCGGGAATATAAATTACCGTGAAGAAATGAAAAGGGAACGGTACTAGGGTCGTGGGTGGGATGCTGGTCCAGAAATTCCTAGCGTTATTTTCCGTGGTGAACTTCATTTGCTTCCTGACTCGCTATTTCGCTTCCGCGGCCCGTGAAATTTTGCATATAGAATGGTGCCCGCCCGCAGCCCCTCTGGCTCGGCTCTTCGACAAGAAACCATGGCGTCGGGCTTTAGAATAGATTGTCGACGTTAGTACTCGTCGGGTCATATTTAAGAAATGTAATAAGGTGTAAGATATGTGTTGAGAAGGCAATGCATCGTCTGGAGGCCGTACCACTTTCCTCCCTCCCCTCCATGCGAGGATGAATCGGATAGTCGAGGGCATAGGTCGTCGCCTGTTGTAAAGTCAGTTTAATCCTTGCCACGAGAGGAGAAACTTTAAATTTAAAGGCAGACAGCCACCCCGTGTATCCTCTCGACGAGTACCCACACCCTAACTTCACACCTTCTTCCGGGTGTAGCAGTAAAATATTTATTACGGGACATACTGGTTCGCTTATCATACGTGCGCCAGACAGTTAAGGAAACGAAATGGCGAGACCACCCGTGCATGATCGCGAATACCATTTCTTGCTATCTTTCTTGCCGTACGGTATTCTTCGAGGGGTAACTACGGAAAGGTCTGTTAAGTTTCATGCGAGAAATTCAAACCCGACTTGAGATGTTAAAATATCTGTTCAGTGATATGGAATGGGGGTCAGGAAATTAGGACTCGTGAGTTAGGTTATAGTTTTGAAGACTTTGGTAAATTATACTTACTGACAAATGATTTTATTTATCGGTGAGTGCACACGAATTATACTGTTACAAACTTCTAGTGATAACGCACGACAGGTGTCAGATAGGAGAATTATATTGTGTATATATAGCGTACGTATGTGACGCACACGCAACTAATTCTCTTTCACACATTACTTTATACTGTCCATTGCTGTTGTAACAGCTTTAGCACGTTCATTGTATACTCAGATACTGCAATACTCGAATATTTTAATACTATCGAATTCAGAAGCTTGAAAACTTGAAAATTCGTAACTTTACAAATTTGACGTTTTACATATATTTCTAACTTCGTATATTTTGGATTGTCCGATTTCTGAAATCTCAGTTTCCATTTTATTACATTTCCAAATTATTAAGTTTCCAAATTTTTAAGTTTCTACATTACCAAATTTATAAATTGCTAAATTTCTGAATTTCCACGTTTTCAAATTGCTAAATTTCTGAATTTCCAGGTTTTCAAATTTCGAAATTTCTAAATTTTCAGATTTTCAGATTTCCAGATTTCCAGATTTCCAGATTTCCAATTTCTCAATTTCTAAATTTTCAGATTTCCAAATTTCACAATTTCTAAATAGTCAGATTTCCAAATTTCCAATTTGTTACTTTTTCAAAACTCCAAATTTCTTAATCTTTTAATTTCCTAATTTCTTAATTTCCAAATATGAAAATTTGAAACCAGCATGTTCAGAAATTAAAATCATACATTTAACTAACTACTATTTTCAATTACATCCATGCATTTCATTATTCTGAATATACAGTACATATTGATTAGTACATGATTTAAAATACATGAATTATGACAAATTTTAGGTTATGTCGCGAATGCTTTCAAATCTAATTATGTACAAAAAAATGTAGAAATATACAATGTCGGAAAATATATAAACAAATAGTATACATACTGTTATTGAACTATATAATTTTCTAAAACATTTAACCGAAGATGTTAAGTACACATATGTTAGTTACTACAGCACATTAAAACAACAGTAATTTCGTTTCAATTCCGGAGCGTATTTAGTTTCAGACTCGTTACACTAAAAGAGAATGTTTCTTCATTAAACAGTTAAACATGTCCCATAAACTCGTTGGCATCGTTACACACTAGAGTAATAATATATCTTTAATATCACAGAAAATACTGTTCTTTCTTTCTGCATTTATTTGAAATCTCATTAATACATTTCTTATTTATCAATTTTACATTTATGAAATTTATCTGGCTTACTAAAGACCAATTAAATAATAATAACGAAAGCATATTCTTTATTTTACAATGGAATATTAAGTTCAGGTTACAATTACTGCATAAAGAAAGATGTTTCATTGTATGAATAAAGTTTATTGCGTTTTAATAACTGTAACAAATATTCATATGCGTACCAACTGTATTCTATTATCGATTTCGTATAACTGCAACTAATACAATAACATAAATATTGTAATATGATTGTCATTCTGTGCTATTCTGTTTCGTTGCCTGTGAATTCATGGGATCGATTGTGTTTAATTTCGTACACCGTTTTATACATTAAAATTTATAACGTTTACTTTTATAGCAATAGATGTCTATTTTACCGTTCAATAAATACTTTACATTATACAAATTAACACACATACATTTATATCAATTAATACATTGTGTAATACACTTTTCTTTATAATTTCTGCAAAAACCTCAATATACAGTGTGGCTCACCACATTTTGCCATCTAGATTTGCGTCATTATTATTACTCATAGCAAACAATGTTTCAGATGAAGCTGAATGGTTTTGAGAGGGGCATATGCTGGTGGTATATTTTTTTCGTAGGTGGACGTGTAAAGGACATATGAAGGTCATTAATGTTTTTTTAAATGGAATCATATATTTTTTGTTGCATCAGCTGATAATCCTTCATATTCTTTACAAAAAAGTATTAATCTCTTTATGTAAAAAAATCATTAGTTTAGAAGATATTTTAATTTTAATGCCCATTTACAGAAAAGGTTCAATGTGACGACCATTTGCATCAGAACATTTTCTGAATCGAGAAATTAATGACTTACCAACATTCCGTAGTGTATAATCTTTCTGCATGTGTAGCACTTTTCCCAGCTTCAAAATGAACTGATAACACGTCTATCTTTTCTTCTTTAGAATACTTCATTATGAAGTGATAATTCACCGTATCGTCGTATTCATCGTATTAGAGACGTAACAGAGACTAAACTTCACTATTACTGCGTAACAAAAAAAAAAAAAACTCACAATTCGTTTGGTGACACGTGACCTCTCAAATCATGTAGAAAAATATTTGCTGTTCAGTTAGGGCAATTCATAATATTGACCAGAAAGTCACGATTTCCTAACAAGTTAGAATTAAAATATCTCCTAAATTAATGATTTTTTCACATAAATAGATTAATACTTTTTTGTAAAGAATATGAAAAAGTGTCAGCTGATGCAATAAAAAATATATGATTCCATTTACAAAAACATTAATGACCTTCATACACATCCTTTACATGTCCACCTACAAAAAAAAATGTAGCACCAGCATATGCCCCTCTCAAAACCATTCAACTTCATCTGAAACATTGTTTGCTATGAGTAATAATAATGACGCAAATCTAGATGGCAAAATGTGGTGAACCATCCTGTATGAGTGTTACAAAAACTTGTATATATTTAAAATTATACGATTTAATGAAATTATTACTATCTAAAGAATTATTATCTACTTCAACAATATTTTAATAATAAAACACAAAATTGTTACCTTTAAAATATTGAGTTTTCAAATCTTGAAACTTAAAACTTTTTAACCTAAAAATATGAAAGTTTGAAAATTTAAAATATTAAATGTAAAATAAATTAATTAAATGTAAAATGTAAATATATTTTGTGAAGTTTATCATGTATAATATTATGTTCTTTTGTGCAAACACTTAAATATATAATTATTGCAAATTTTTCATGTAACTTTTTTAAATCTGCTTACATGACCAAATATTGTAATCAATGAGTACAATAAAATTCAACATTTATCAACGAAACGAATAAAGTAATTTTTATTTTGTATGAAAATATTGTGCCTAATATTACATTTTTGTATTCATTCCACATTTCTTAACTTTGATTTTAATTCGATGTTGAAAATTGTTTGCAACATTAAAAATGTAATATTATCCTTAAATTAAACTTAAATGTGATTACGCATCAAAATTTATCCATTGTAATTAATTTTGTTAATACTATATCCTACGAATAATATAAATATTTGGTCAGTTTTCTCTGTAATATTTGAAATCAACTTCAGGAGCGTGATTTGAATTTCTAATTTTGCTTTCGATCTTTTCCCATTCCTTACACGTTATTCCCGCTTAATCTGGTTTTTAATCATATTACATCGATTTATTCTGCCACTTGAACGTTTCCTCGCTTATTTAATTCTCTTCATTACCGGATTCACCCTTTTCATTTTCTTAGACGACCTTGTTTCTTCGTTTTGCTCTTGTTCTTCTTCGTCCCCTTCCTTCATTTCCGTATTTAGCTTCTCCATCTTTGACTTTTTATGAAATCTTCTGTAATATTTGCCAGTTCTCTGAATAGCATCTTGGATTACTCTTCGGGGACATCGTTTCACAGAATTGAATCTGTCCAATTCTGTTCACTGTCCCCCTTTGGCAACATTTAAATCGTATACATTATACAATGAATCGTTCTAATATCGTTTCTTCATGAAAAGATTGACAGTCCGTCAATAAATTTACATAAAGCGTAAAGGCAATCATGATAAAACATAGAACGAGATTTAGTTTAATGGAAATATTTCAAAGGCGCGGAATAAAATTATACGCGGAAATTACACAGAAAATAGGATAAATAATACAATTCCGATATTTATGATTTCCGCATTTCGAACCTTCCAAAATTGTAAATCTCAAACTACTTACCTGAATTTTTAAATCTCCAAACACAATTTTTAAATTTCAATACTTCAAAAATTTCAGATTTCTGAATCATCAAATATGTAAATTTACATATGGTCAAATACATAGTCTCAAATTTTTAAATTCTGAATTTCCTAAGTTTCAAGTTATTGGTCGTTCAAATTTTTCAAGTTTCTTACATTTCTTAAGTTATTTAAATTTCTCAAAATTTCCAAATTATCTTATCTTAAATTATTATCTTATTATCTTATCTATTATCTTATTAATTATTATCTTTAAATTATCTTAAATTATTATATAAAATTTCCAACTACCTTTAACTCTTAAATTCATATACCTCAAATGTGTAATTCACATATCTCTATTTTGACAAATCACAATGTTTCCAAAATAATTATACTTCTGAACTCTAACGTCCCTAAATAACGACGACACAAACTTCTCAGTGCCCAAATTTCTTGATCCGCAAATCGCGAAATTCACGTATCCCAAAATTCCCAAATCCCAAGATTTCCAAATCCCAAGGTTCCCAAATCCCAAGATTCCCAAATCTCAAGATTCTCAAATCCTAAGATTCGCAAATCTCAAGATTTCCAAATCCCAAGGTTTCTAAATCATAAAATTTCCTAATCTCAAAATTCCAAAATCCCAAGGTTTCTAAATCATAAAATTTCCAAATCTCAAAATTCCCAAATCCTAAAATTCCCAAATTCTTATTCATCCATACTCTTAACTTACCGTCAAATCTTAAAATTCCCAAAAATGCTTAAACATGAACGAATTAATTACCTCTGTCTCTTTACATGTCATATTTCTCATAAACGCCATATTTAGTCTTAATTATACACATTCGCCATTTATCAGCACAAGAAGTGTGTTTAGAAAAAACCTAATTTATGCTAGTTTATGCATACCTAATGACTCGTGAAGAAATATAACAGTATAAAATATACATAACGCATGTCAACAGAAGAATATAGCATAATTATTTGAAGAAAAGAGCATGAACCCAGTATTTTATTGACCAAACAAGAAACAATGCTTTAACGTCAACCTAATTTATTCTAAAACCACTAAACGAAGCCACTAAATGTATACACCGTCCATAAAACGGCCCAAGAGACTAATAAACGTTCTAGGAAAGCAACAACTAACACATTGGGCGTTGGAGCCCGCTTCCTACGACATCATTCTACTCCGACGATCATAACTTCGATCGAGCGCACCGTGATTTCGACTAAAAACGCAGGCATCGTGGATCTAGCTTGATTTCCATGCATCCTCGCGTTCATGCAGAACGGAGCATGTTCAGATAGCGATTTTTCGTTGAAAAATCACATGGTGAATGAGCGAAGGGTGATCGAGGAGGCACGCGAGGGATATAGCGATCGATTGAAGCGAAAGCCCGAAGACTGATGCCAGAAATCGCTTTGGAGGGTTATCGCTCGACGAAAGCCGATCGAAGAAACGAACGGGTTATATCTATGGGTCGTTCGAGCCCCGACGGAAGGTCGGTGATTTTCTGGAAAGAGAGAAGGAAGGTTCAAGCTGTGTGCAGGAACGATTGCATCTGCACGGCGGCGCTCGAAGGGCCGGCATCCTGCTAGCAAAGCAACCGTACGGACGTCCGGGCGGCGGCAGCACGTCACGGAAGCGCTTTCCTCGTCTGCTGGAAGTGCGAAGTGGAAGAATTAAATCGTATTTCAACGTCAATGCCGCGAAAGCAGGCAACAGAGTGGGATAGCTTTGGGAATACTCAGTCACGAGCGGAAATCCGAACTCCCGTGCAGTCGTGGAACGCAATTTAACTTTTAGTCGCTCGTGAGGAACCGTTGCCTGCTATACTCGCTCTCCAACGATTCTCTCTTCTTTCACCCATTCGCCTTACCCTTGATACCGTGTACAGAGAGAGAAAGTTTACTCTTCATCCTCTTTCTACAGCGCCGTACATTACTATACCCCCCTTGTTTTTACTAATCTAAGTTTTTGGAAATTGTGGCCAATATATGTTAAATACTAATTTGTAGTGTGTAAACAAGAAATTATATACAAATTTGGTGTACTGACGATTTTGATCTTTCTGACATTATTGCTTCTAATCAGGCTATATACTGTACATAAAATACGTAGCACTTGAGATTTAAACATCTATTCATTTAATTTAGATTTGTGAAGGTTTAATAAAGTTTATTATGAATTGTATTGTATTAAAGAAATTGTGACAGTACTAAAGTTATGGCCTTCCTTAGAAAATGACAAAGAAACAAATGCAGACAGCGTCATAAATATCGTGCGTTGTATAAGTATACTAAATACTAACCTATGTGCTTTTGTCAATCTGAGTTTTCAGCTGAAAATTATGGTCAATATTCGATAAATATTAATTTGTAGTTTGTAAACAATAAATTATGTAAAAATCTGGTGTACTGACAAACATTCAGCTGATCTATATAGAAACTATTTTTCTGGTGTTTTATAAATGTTCTAACCATTTGAATAAAATTGTACAACACTATCACTGTGAAAAGAGATACACAGATAAATAAATAATTCTTTATTGTAGACAAATAATTTGTCTCGTTATTACCGATGTGAATCATATAATGAAACTTGGATTTGGAATACTATCAGGCTTTTTACTATATTTTATACAAGACTTATACAAGAAGTATCCAACATTGTTTCATGTGCCAGCTATTGCAAGTTTCGATTCATCTACAATGTATTAAATAATTTATTTATAAATTTATTATAAATTAGCTAAGTTTTTGTAAATATCGCTAGTTATTGGAATATTTTATTAACATTTCTATGTCATTTTGCGTCTCTCAGCGTGCACCATTCGTATACCGAAATATATTTAACAATAATAACAATGGAAGTTATAAAGAAATAATGAAAATTTTATAGTCAAGATATTGCTACAATCATGTGTGATCGTGGCTTTCTTGTTTATCTCAAGCAGACACTTAGAAGACAACTTGAACACTTCTTCTCACCATGACTATGTCTTCTACTAACGTAATCAGCAATAGAACTTTTTGAACGACCTATTTGCTTCGCAATGTAGCCGTAACCTTTGGCTTTAATACGAAAAGCGTTGGTCATGGCTTTTTCACTCTCTGAAAATTCCTTTCCACGATGAATTTCACTTTCTAACCTTTATAAACGGATCTTATGAATATAGAATGAAAGGAATGAAGGTAACATAATGAATTTGTTTGCTTATGAAACTCAATTGACGCCGACATAAAGAGAATATGCGAGGTTGGTATTTATGAAACACCTGAAAAATAGGATTTATGTAAGCTTATTTTTTAACACGCCAACTTTTATACAACTTACTGTTTATTACTTAATATTTAAGGAATCAAATTTCGTATCAAAAGCTCATATCATTAAAAATATGAAGGATTGGTACATTTAAATGATTCCTAAAAATGAGGTTTTATGAAATTTAGTTTAATATTTATGTTAATTTTGTTTTACACAACTTATTATTTGTGCATTACGAATTAGTAGTAAATGAATACTGGTTATAATTTCTTATCAAAAATTTAGATTATTGAAAGTGTGAGGGATTTATATATTTGTGCAACGAACTGTATATTCTTGCGAAGCATCCGTCTCGTTCTGGATGTGAAGACTTGTGTTGTTCGCCGCCACCGGATGCTTAATATGCAATCACGCAACAGAGACGACTCCCTAGATGACTCCATGTATGATGCCTTCTCATCCTGTCGGATTATAATTTTGCTACGCTTCTTGCCAGCTGATTCTTCACGGTCTGTGTAAAGATCTTAAATCGGCCGGACGAGAGTGTTCATATCCTGCTTCGTGAAGTTTAATGGATACGGAAAAGCGTAATGGTGGATGTTTCTTTCTGACATGCTAGTTGCTCAGAAGAAACGGATTCAGAACATGCTTGAATAATTTAATTCGCTACAGCTTTCGTCCATCAAACGCGAAATCTGGATATGGAAGCGGATCTAGCAATTCAGTTGAAAGGTTTCTTCTTACACGGTGAAGATTACTTATGTTTGAAAGTGCTCGAAGAAATTGGCTTCGGGAAGAGATAAATGTATGTGAAAAATATGTGGAAAGACTCGATGATATATGATGAGTGGTCTTGTGTAAAAAATTTATATTATTTTTGTAAATTTACAGATTGTAAAATGTATTTGTTTAGAGATTTTAACTTCATTTATTTGTTTAGAGAATGGATTTATTTATTTAGGGAATGTAATTTTGCTTGTATACTTGGAGAATGTAATTTAATTTATTTATTTGTAGAATTCCATATTAGGTATTTGAATAATCTTCAAATATGAGTTTAAAATGAAATGAAATTATTTGAAAATAATGAATAATTTCTCTCTTAATGAAAATATATTCGAAAATGTTTGTAATCGCCCATCATTGATTCACAACATTACTCATTGTCCTTTTTATTCTTTTATTTACTGTAGCTATGTTAACCACTGATAATTTTTCGTTTCTATTTATACGACACCTATCATTTCATCTCTAACAGTGCTGTACTGCACCTAAAAAAAGGAAAAAGATCAATAATATCAAAGAATCGGTCTTTACAACAGTAAACGCTTGTACCACAAATTTAAAAATCCCGTAGTAATTTTTAAGAACCATATTGACTTTTATCAGTAAAGTTCTTCAACAAATATTACAGTAATAGTCAAGTCCTAAAACTTCTTATTTATTGATTACCATACCAAATCAGTTAAAAATATTACTAGGTTTTCTAATAAATCTTGCCGAATATTTTCACAATATTTTGTTATATTTATTATTTGTATTTTCATCTAGATGAAAATTCTAAATAATTCTAAATATGACAGATCCGTAAAAATATTCAAGTGCCAGCTATATGTAGATGACGTGGCAGTCGAAGTGTCAAATTGTTGATGTTACTTAATACTAATACTAATTAACTGTGCCAGATTTTATGTATATGATTATACGATATCGAATTTCTAAAATTTATGTTTTATTCTATCACTGCTAAGTTGTCGTTAATATTTAATTAACTGTATACAATTTCGTGTATCTGTGTCTGCGTCGTGACATCTGAATTCTAAAATTTGTTTTATTCCGTCGCTGCTAAATTGTCGTTGATACTTAATTAAGTGTATAACATCTTGTGTATGTGTATCAGCGTCACGATATCCCCGTGAATAATGGTCGTAAGTTTCTCGAAGAAGACGTTTCACTTGATGTCAAATCAGAAATGGAAGGAACGATAATTCATTCTACATTCATGTTGCCGACGATTCTGAAGGTAGAATTGTTGAGGAGCTGAAGAGCAATAAGGCGTACTGGGAGCCCAAGCGAGCGTGTTCTCTCAACTTTGCACGTGACACCAGGCAAAGACTGAGACGAGAGACGTCGTGAAAGGGCATTGTCGACTTCGTCGTCTGTCGGATCTTCCAGATTACAAGTGCTGGTTTCATGAAAATTCCTGTCTCACTTCTGTAGGATTTTAGTATTAACTTGTACCCTTGCCTTACAGGAACGTCCTTGCGAAGAAGCAGATACGAATTCCTCGAGGCACCATTCTCTTCGCCATGGTGCTAATCTAGAATGCTTTAATAAATTTCGTTCTTCAAGTTTTACGCGTAAAAATGGATCGAGATTTTATCGGTAGTTACGCTCGATCCTTCGCAAGGTAGAAAATAAATTAGATATTGACGGATGATTTATTGCGTCTTTGAGTCTAATTAAAGGTTTAATAAACCGATAATTAATTTAACACCATAGATTCGCAGTACTTATAAATGAACACAGTTTTTCACTGTAATCGAATATTGATTGCATCTACTGCTCTGTGTGTAGGCAATTATCTTCGAGAAAAATAGTAAAAAAGATGAAGCGCGTTATTCGATTAACGGAATATCTGAAATGCGTTGTGATAAATTGTATCCATTATGTAAGGTGAATGTTGAAAAATTTGTTTATAAAATAAGTGTTACACATACGATACGAATTTTTACTTTTTTTGTTAACGATCAGATTTTTTTACTCTCCATAATTTCGTATAAATTATTTCACGCTATTTGATACATTGAAAAGTTACTTAAAACTTTTGTTTCTTTTGTTAAAACTTTAGTCTCTTTTTGATAACTCCTGATACACTCTTGGATTTGTCATATATTTAACTATAGCATTTAGGGTGATGTTTTTATCTTCGTATCAAAGAGTTATTGTTACTTGTATAATTAAATAAATAAATTCCGTAAGCAATATTAAATAAAAAGAAATCGAGTTTGAAGCATTACAAAAAAACACATTCTTCTGATTTCAGTTTCGACGTTCGTGGTCGTCGATCGTTCAGCAATGCTCACCTTTGGTCGTCGCCGACGGCATTGGGACCAAGAGCTTTTTTTATCACGGCGTCGAGTCCTGCTCACCTCAGCATCGATCGACTGGAAACCAGGGACGAAGGGATCTATCGGTGTCGAGTGGATTTCAAAAATTTGCAGACAACACATCAAAAAACGAACCTGACCGTTATAGGTGAGTTGTGTATCTCAACTTATTCGCTAAAAAGTTTTTCATAAACTAATTAGTTAAATTTCGTTTTGGAATATCATTTTCTTCTAACTTTTTTTGCGTGATCTGATACTATATTATATTCAATAAATATAGGTGAAATGTAATGATTTTAAACATTGGAATCCATTGGTGCAGAATGTATATCTTGAGTAATGAAAATTAAAAAGATGATAACCAAAACGAAATTTAGTCAAGTAAATTGTTATTTTAATTTTCAAATTTAGTTTTCTTAAAAACAGAATCAAATGCGACAAAATGTTATTCTTTAACAAGTAATGTTGAAGAAAAAATGACTTCAAGAAAATTCATCAAACTTTCCAACTAGAGTTCTTGAGTTAACCGTTAGTAGCAAAAGTACCTTTCAAGTGAAAAGGACTAATAAGAGAAATATGCATTCGAATTCGATTTCATTTCTAGCTCATTACGCTACCGTAACAAGCCAGACAATGAAACAATTTCTAACGAGTCACTTTTGTATCTGTGCTATCCAAACTCGACAGCCTCAACGTTTGCATAAATTTGACAAACGCTACACCGGTTTATAGAATTGTTTCATCTATCTTCCTATTGACGTGTAATCGGCGCCGTCGACAAAAGAGTATTCAGCAAATGCTAAATCATTCGCATCAACAGAATTCAATTGGCTCTAATCAATCTTTCATGAGTAAATCACAGCGGCACGCATCGAACGCATAGATCACCCATTCTCAACCGACAGACAAATAATCAATCCGCGTTTCCGCTGATTCAATCATGCACCCTGTGTTCGCGCAGTGCCTCCGTCGAAGCCGGTGATACTGGACGGGACGACGAGGGATATTTCGAGGCTGGAGGAGCCCTACAACGAGGGGAGTGACGTGAACCTGATTTGCGAGGTACGAGGTGGCAGGCCGCCCCCGAAGCTGACGTGGTACCTCGAGAACACCGTGATAGACGAGTCCTATCACTACAACACCGAGTCAGGTCTGACGGTTAACCGCTTGTCCTACCCTAAAGTTGGACGGCAACACCTCAAGGCTCGGCTGATTTGTGAGGCCAGCAACACTAACCTGGTGCAACCGCAAACCAGACTCGTCATCCTCGACGTCAATCGTAAGTTCATTTTATTGTAAGATAATTAAATCTTTTAGTACCATGGGTACATATGTACATTGAAAAAAATTAATTCATCACTTTTTGCTATTGACACCAATCTCACTATGGTCCTTGACGACTATTCGACATAGAAGATTGGAGATATAATTACATGAGGATGCAAGGATTTGGGGATTTTGGAAAGAAAATGGTTTCTTTCCTTTCTTACCTTCTTTTTCCAACGATAAAGAGTACATGCAAAAATTCGACTATTGACTGGCAACGCTACTGACGCCAGTTATTGGCATAATCCGAACGCTTTTATAGGAAAACGAAACTGACAGAAAGCACATGGCCTACCGTAACCGTTTGTCGTTTTTGATTTTTCTAATGTTATCACGTTTAACCAGATTGCGACACAGATACTATTAGAATGTAGTACATCGTATATAAACATTCATTTGACTAATATTTGTAAATATTAAAATAGAAAACCACGAACAGTATTTGGAAACGCAGTCAGAAGAAAGTTATTGAGGGCCTTTCTTAGAAAACAACAATTGAACAAACGCAGACAATGTCATAAATATTGTGTAAATATTCCAACACCCTTTGCATTTACTAATCTGAGTTTTCGATTGAAAATTATGGTCAATGTGAAATACTAATTCGTGATGTGTAAACAACAAATAATATAAAAGTGCTTGGCGTATTAACAGAAATATTTAGCAGACTTACGCAAGAAGTAATAGTTAAGCGTTCTACATATAAATATAAATACCATTTAAGAAAAAATTTTTAAATGTGGAAAAAATGTAGAACTTGCTAATTTCATATTTAGAGTTTCTGAAGTTTTCTCTATGTACCTTTATCTGATAAAATTATTCTGTCTCGACCAAAGTTAATTAAATTGTGGTATTTTTTGTCATTAATGGAACCTATACTTCCGTAGCCTATCTTGAAAAATAATTCAAGGTCAAATGAAGCGATAAATAAACACTTTTATATTTAGAATATAGGACATGGAGGGTTAATTACGAGCAGGATCATTTTCCAAAGTCAGGCCTTTTATATTTTCTTTTTCATCAAATATTGAGTGAAAATATAACCTCCTAACAGAACATGGTTAAAAATTTTGACTATTTACTTTCAAATTTTCATATTTAAAATGTTAGAACAAGATTATAAATTATTTTGCTATTTGGCTATTTATATTTTACTATTTGAATTTCATCGGGTAATATTTTATAATATTTATACAATAAGAAAAATCGTTAACAAGAAATAAGAGAAGACATTTTTGCATTAAATACTTAATACTCACAATATATTGAATGTGAATATATTTATTTTTTTCTTGTAATTCGAAAATTTATCGGAAATAGCAAATATACTATACTTTCTGACAGATAAATTATTTATTGAAAAGAACTAGGGGAATTATACAAAATAAACTATCGAGAAGAACTAGTAGAATAATGCAACATAAATTATCGAAAAGAATAATGGAATAATACATCATAATTGACCTTCATTGTGAAAACTGATACTTTTTATAGTCAGACACAATCATACAGATAATGCGGATTATTAATCGCAATAGCACTTAATCTTTCAATTTTATCTTTTAATATGTTAATGTATGTCATTATCCTAATATTATAAGCCCCAAAAATTCATTTCATGTGCGTTTCTCGCCAATAATTAATTTAATTAAATTTGGAGTAGCGGTCACGTATGACCACCGCGTGGTCAACGTATTAATTAATTATTATAAAATTAATTAAAATTGGTTCATTAGCTCTATGAAATAAATCAAATGAGTTTCATTTTAAATTATAGGAATTCAAATTAAAATGTTTCTTTTATTAATGTTTCATATGTATCAGAACAATTCAATTTTTATGACGGTAAAAACGCACAATTTATTTCGATTATCGTATAACAAACGTATTATAATTTAGTCCGATAGCGAGTGATAGACAAAGCAATTTGATTTACGATATCAAATCAAGTATCAGTATTACAATCAAGTAACGAAATATTTGATCACGCAATGAAAGTCTTTGCACAATGACAAAATATGAAGTCCGCAACGACAAATACGAAGTAAACGCGCAATGGCAAAATATAAAGTACAGTCCGTAATGACAAATACGAAGTAAATCCCGTAGTGACAATATAAAGTGAAGTGCGGGCCCCGGTGCCCTCGCTTATTTTGTATGTTTCACTCCCCTACGACGTCTCCTAGCAACCACCCGATTTCTTCGAAATCTGCTACGTGCCCTCCGTCGATCTTGGCTTCGCGGTCATCCCTCTACGACCGAACCGCCGAACTTCGCGATGCCGCCCGCCCTTTGCGGCCGAACCGCCGCGCCGCGCCGCGCCGATACCGATGTCGCGCCGGCACTTGCCGGTATCCGCCATCAAACGGAGCGGTCCGCACCTTTGTACACGTTTCTGGAAAATTACGCGTCAGGAGACATCGCCGAGGAGTGTCTTTCTTTTCTGCCGAAGTGCGCACCAGGGTTCGCCGGCATTCCGCGGTAGATCAAATACTTATTAATTGGCGTTTTACTTAGAATTTCAGAGCATATACCACGTGCACCACGCACGTGTATATTTCTTAGAAAAATTAATTATCTATCGGCTTCAAGTGCGACCGTTCTCGCAGACAGTTAGCCGGAGCGCGGGGCAAGCAAGCTCGTCCCCGCCCGGGTTCTCACCTCTCCCGAGCGGAGTGGCCCTCGGTGTTTTGGTGAGCACCACCACTCCCGGGCGGATTGGTTACCCCCGGTGCTACGATGGTGTTTTTCATGCCGAAACACTCATGGTGTTCGACGAATGCGGCCACAGGTTTCCCCGTGCACGTAGGGCTTCAAGGCATGGAAACTCGCCATGCCTGCTGCTTTTGACCAGTCGCCCCCGAAAACCCCGCTAAATTCGTTAAATCTTCTGTATACTTTTAAATTCTCATTTTATGCTCTGAAATGCCTCGTTCGGCTAGTTCTATCTGTAACACCATATAAAAGTCTCACACTTTTATCATAAAAAAAATTAATCTCTGTAACTGGGAAATAAATGATAATTTGATTTATCTTCATCAAATATTTACTGTTTATTTTACTTACTGCTATTATATCTTTTCTTATTGTTTAATAAAATATTTCCATAGAATATCGTATATTGGAAAAATATGACAGTAGAATCGTATGTGGCAGGATACACAGACAACATATTATTTCGATATATCTTTCTGTCTCTGGAAATATTTGTCGTGTTATATTCTCTGATTTCTTGCTCTCTTCTCTTGGTTTCATTTTGAAACATCATTGTTCTAGTAATTTCATCGTTGCTTTTCCATATTCAGGCAACTTCGACGACCTATTTACCATAATTCAACGATGATTATTCTATTTTACTCACAGTGCAGTATGAAATTTTAAATTTGAAGATGTAAAGACGACGATGGATTAAACTATCGCGCTAAAAATAAAACACAAAAAATTTTATAAATTATGATTCCGTAGTTTCTGAATTTTTGTTAGACGCATTTTGTGGATGAACATTTTTTCCAGTAAAATTAACTTTAATTTAAACTAGTTAAAAAATATAATTTTCTAATATATTTTATATTTATGTAAAAAGCTACTGAAATGCGTAGATTCCTGAATAAAATATTTTGTATCCTGCTATTTGATAACTGTCAAACTGACAACATACAGTAATCTTCGACTGAAAACTGGTACATGGCATATAATATTTTTAAAAACTATCAAAATCTCAAATAATTAAAAATAATTTATTCAAATTAAATTGTCATTGTTCAGCGGTCCACCATTTATGGTTACATAATCTAAATCTGCAACTACGCTAGCGCCCTCAGACTTCATTGACAACTAATGACATACGATCTCTAATTCTTCATCAACAGAAACCACCGTCCAATTGCCTATTGATTTCTAACTTTCATCGCACGTTACCTTATTTCATAGAAACCAATCACAAACTCCTCGTGTTTAACCAGTATTATTTTCACTCTCTTATATCATGTACCAGCAATGCATCATGTTTATCTCGTTAAAACTGTTGGAATACCAGTTTAGACGGTAACATATTTTCTCAGCTATAAGTAGATAGAATCATGACACCGGTGACGTTAGGTGGAAAGCATTAACGAGACGCGGAGCGTTTCTTGTGATCTTTGAATCGCGTCAGAACTTTCGCAACAAAATTATGCAGAAACCAGTTGCTGTTGCGCCGGATAAACGCATAGGTCATGCCGTATATGTGACTTACACGCTTGGCTTGTGGCAGACAGTATGATTTTCTATGGTTTCAAACGCATGCATGCTCAGTGGAGGCAAAGACCGATTAAGTGAACGTTTTGCTCGTACACTCGAGAATTTATATCTCGTTCCTGGTTTACGGATGTGTCATGATATAATAGAATTTGCATGCGAACTGATGGTGGAGTTTTATAGCGAATACGAAATCTTGTCGCGATACGTCAAGATTGGAGGTCTGTCTATCTGGGTCGCATACTTAACACTGGATAATCGACGAATAATCGAAGAATTTCCTTACCAGGAAAGTATAAATGAGATAGTGCGAGGGAGTGAAAGTCGTAATAAATGACTGTTCGCTCGAGAAAAAAGACAATACAAATTGCAAGTCTGTAGTTTATAAATTGCAGAATTAGTGGAACGTGTAAACGGAATAGAAAGTGATAGTGCAGATTTTTATATCATTATGATTATGTTATTATACTCGACTATTGACAATTCTCGATGCTGTGAACACATGTTGATTCTCAGACATTAAATGCATTCTTCTTTTTCTTGTTGCACGGAAACTATAATTTTTATAAAGAAAGAAGAAAACTTGATTTATTAACGTATCTTAGAACGGATCAGTTTAGAACTTGAGTGAATGACTTGTATAGTATTTTACTTAATAAGTTGCGTTTATGGAAAAATTGACAGAATCGATGATCAACAACCAAATAAATTGTATCTACGATTGATTACTCGTTTTTATTATGCAGAAGCAATAAATTTAACCGAAGGTTAACTACATAGTAATTTCTTTTCCATTTATGCTAATAATGGTATTTTGAAATTTAATTTAATCATGCAGTAATAAAGTAATGGATAAATCTCAAACTGTATGCGCAAATATTAGCCGTTTCAGATTTACAGAAATTTCAAATTTTCAGATTTAATTGTTTAGAAATGCAGAATGACTCAGATTTAGAAACAAAGAAATTTTAAAACTTGTTCAAATTTTAATGAAACATTTATAAAACATTTTTTATAATTTTTATTTATAGAACAAGAAAATAAGGTCTACGTACAAGACTGGGACCCACAGTACGCAACATCAAAAAAAAGCAATCCGTCATTCTATACTTTCCTTACATTTTTTTATAAAGTATTTAAAGCTTTATTTTAGTACATCATTTTTCTTGTTTTCGCGTATGGAATATTTTGATAAAGTTTGGTGTTAAAAAGGACACCATGTAGAATAGTTTCTTTAACGTCTTCCAATGAAATTCATCACCCTCTGCCTTCTTTTAACCTCGTATAAACTAACAAGCTCCCAAGCCAAGCTCTAAAGCTGAACAACTTTCCCCTGTTGTTATAGCATACAAAAACTGGCTAATACCGTGTTACTCGTACGAAACGTGTGTTTGTGAACATGTTCCCCTTGAAAAAATGTTGACTTTTCGGTATCTAACAATAACAAGTAGGGTCAGTTGTGAAAAGTACACCTGGTAAATATTCTCCACATGTTCCTCTTCTATTCTACCTAAAGGTGGAATTGTAG
This sequence comes from Megachile rotundata, assembly GCF_050947335.1. Taxonomy (NCBI): domain Eukaryota; kingdom Metazoa; phylum Arthropoda; class Insecta; order Hymenoptera; family Megachilidae; genus Megachile; species Megachile rotundata. The sequence continues at coordinate 4,177,968 of NC_134992.1, forward strand.
GAAACTCGTGAAAAATAGATCTGCCGACGCCGGAAATCCACTTGTCCACTGTGTCCATCGCCAGTCCGGTGACATCCCTATTCTCCCTGTTTCTCTTATTATTGGGACTGGAAATATTCCGCTGCGACATTCGTCCTCGAGTGTCCGTTTGTCTTCGTACTTTCACACATTCGCTGTTCTCCATCTCTTTGGTATGTTTTTATTTCGAGATACATCTCCCTACTGTTTACACCAGAGATGACCACCAGGGCAATCGCTCCAGGCAATATCTCACGAGGTAACTAAAATAAAAATAGCACTCTTGTGTTTGTAAGGTTTAAGCAGATGGTACAGTTCGATCATTCTAAAAGGTTTCATATACGTTATTACATTACTGTTTAATTGTAATTGTTATTGAGAGTAGACAGTTGACATTTCACATTTAATACACCAAATTTATATGAATAATTAAAGAACGTAAGTAGAAGCATGTGGGCATTCGAGAGAGCCTAAATAAATTATATTTATTTTTACATTATGTGAAATATATTTAAGTGTTCATAATATAATAATTTGTCGCTCCGCTTTTGTTAATCCACAGAAAAGTTTGGTGTTAAGAGGTAAATGAATCATGAAAGATCTTAAAAGTTCAAAATTTGCAATTTTTGTTTGAATTCAATTTTCTCGATGTTTGTAAACAAAAGTGTTCATTCATTCAGTACATAAAAATATATGAGAAACTTTCATACAATTTTTTAAATTAAGGAAGAATTAATTAAAAATGAATTATTATAGATGTACGATTTCTACTGTAATCGCTGATGCACGATATTATACATATTCATTTTGCATATATTCATTGTGTAAATATGTTCATTAAACATATATATTCATGATGCACAGGGAATATCAATACGTTCATTACACAAGCGTCTCGTTTTATAGTTTATTTTTCAACCAAGATTAGAAAACAATTTGTGGTACACGATTTTGATTATCTCATCGTACAGATTTTATAAATTATTTGATTAGTAAGTCTTTAATTTTAGTAAGTCTATAATTACTAAAAAATACAAAATTAATTTATGAAATTATAAATAAAATACTAGTAGCTTCACTGTTATAAGGTTTTGATTAATAGACTATATATGTTATTTTCAATAATCTGAACAAAGCAATTGATTAACAAGGATGTGGCAATAGATACATCCTACAATTAATCAAATTTCAACATAAAATTGCAGTAATATTCACTTTGACCAGATACAATTAGCATGTATACACGTACTTATATAATTTGCATATTTGATAAATTGTTCTCGCGTATTTTGACATGTTTTATGTTGCATGTAAACACAAGAGCTGCAATTACATATAGCACGCTATTACGAGCAGCTGTTTTGATACTTATTATTATTTTCCACTAAAAGTAGATGAAACAATATTTGTAAATAATCTGTTAAATTATCATTTTAATTAATGAGCAAAAATAAATCTATCTGTTGGGAGACATTGGGTCTACAACAAAGAAAAGTCTAACCTCCGTGAAAAGTTTTTCGCATCTGGCTTGATCCTTGAACCGTCCAGAAGTGCTTCCAAGTTATTTTCAATAAATTTATTTATTTTAACACTTTGAGTACCATGTCATACCATATATGGGTGACACTTGAATTTCGATATAGATCTACCTATATTACTAAAAAGTGATTTACTTTTCTTACTAAAAATACTTGTATTAATTACTTGGACCTATGGAAAATAAATATGACAAAATATTATGAAAATATTTGGTAAGATTTGTCAGAAATAAAAATACTGCCTAACAGAATTTTCAACTGCTTCAGATTAGCAGTTAACGTGAGTTTCTATTTTATTTTAAGTAACTAACCACCTTATATTGCAATATCAACACTAAAGTTAAATAAGAATATTTTATTTCACATTACATGAACGCCATCTTTTCTCCCTCGCCCAAAAATCGAATCTGTTTTATTCTTCTTCCACCGTGGTCATTGTCCTCGGATCAGCCGAGCGGCGATCTATCGGTCTGTCCCCATCCCATATCTGACACCAATTTGTAGAAATCCGTGAAAAATAAAAGAAGTGCAAGCATCGGAATCGAATGGTGGCCTTCCGCATAGTACTTCGCCATCTTGTCCAGTATGCCCGTTCACTGACATCTCTATTCCCACAGTTCTGCTCTTATTATTCGGTCTGGGCGGACCCGATTCCATGGAATAGACGTGGTATCATGCAATCCATGTTACCAATATACGGATAGAGCGATCACTTTCGTGCCGAAAAGAGAAGATCGCTCGAGCTATCGGAATCAAAGTTCAATTCCGCATAATCTGAAAGGGAATCAAAAGGAAATCCAGCGTTCTAGATTCGTCGATAAATGCTTCAAAGTAATATCCATCGCACAGAACGCGGAGTACCTAACGTTATTTCACCGGAGCGAAGCACACGAATCGGTCTAGTCGACTATCGGCGTAATCTACCATCGCGGTTAAACAATTCTCCACGACGATTTCGCGGAGCACGAGCCACCGGAGCAGAATTGTTACCGAACGCCTTTTCACGTGGTCCTGCCTTGGACAAGGTGTTCACGCGCTGAACCTATTAGTCGTCCGCTCGAGATTGGCCGACGGAGATAACAGTAACGCCTCTCACAAAATGGATCAGAGGATCGCGTGCCTTCTAGCTTCCAGCTTCGATTCCGTGTTTCTACGCGAGCTGCTGGCGTGTGGCTTCGTGTTCAACCCTTGTCGGTCGATAGGGGTGACGAGGGCACGTGTATGCCACCGTTTCTCACCCTACGTACGAGTTTCTCTTACGTGTGTTTCTACAACTGGCCGATTGTCGAAAAAGTTGGACTTTGGTAAATACGGATGGAAACGTGGTTAGGTCATGAAATGAAATACGATTGCGAATGGATTAAACATCGATATAAGTTTTTATCGATACAATAATGTAACGTTCTTAATTTCTCCCTGCATTTTCTATAGATTCAATAGTTTTACCCATAGCATTAATTACGTTCAAAGGGTCGACATGTCCTGTTGAATATTTTTAATTTATTATTAGTTATATCTGCCTTATTACTTACATTTAACTTATCATTATATTACAGAACCTTTAATACTTGTAGTAGAATTCTTTAGTTTCAGTTTCTATTTCATGTAGAGTTTTCTGTTTTTACTTTTTGAGGAATACTTGTACTCACAACGTTACTCGAAGGCGTATTTGATAACAGGAAGTTTACTAAGGCATTTTTCATTTCCAACTGAATGTCTGTAGCTAGCAGTAATCAGGAATGGTTTCCTCAGATTTCCTTGCAAAAATTGTTCGCCCACACCGAACTTTCATCATGTAAAACAAGCAATGGAACAGATTGAATCGAAGCTGTTCACTTCGGAACCACACCAAATGCACGTAGACACGAAATTGTTCGGAACAACATCAGATGCATGTAGACACGAAGTTGTTCCTTCAGGAACAATATCAAATGCGTACTGACCTAAAATGGTTCACTTAGGAGCAATATTAAACACAAATAGACAGCACATGTTGATGTTATTGAGTTATTCAAAATACAGTCCATATATAAATATTAGAACTTCAAATGATAAAAGATGAACGTGTTGTGCTATCACTCTAAAATGTTGCATTTAAATACTTGCCACATGATTTATTTTTCAAACACATCAGACAATATTAACTATTTATTGCACTATTAAAATAAATGCAGGAAATTAAAATGTTATATTAATTTTATATTCAGCAAGCCTCGACTATAAACTTTATACTTGTGTGATAATGGAATGTTATTTTTAATTTGATATTTAGATGACACTGTACAGACGCTTCAATTATTTTTTAATTATTCTCAGGGCTATAATTGCATAGGCAAATAAGGTTTTACGTTATTAATATCTGTTGTGATTTTTATTTATGGACACGCTAAATAAAACATGTATAATATGGTTGGCCAACACTCACTTTATTAAATAATGAAAAATGATAATATAGAAATAAAAATTATATAATAAGAAAAAAAACACATGCTCTTTACTTCGTAACACTCTTCGTATAGACCGCAGGCGAACACAATAGGTAACATAAACACGGTAAAAGAAAGCTAGTAATCTAGAAAAACAAAAGAACCTGGCGCTCTATTTAAATTGTATATTCGCCGTCATTGACCGATTTCCAACAATATCCATATTTATTAACATTGAGCTTCATACTTACAAACACCAATAAAAAGAAGTTCACAAAACATTAATGAAATAAAGAGTATCATAGTAGAATATTATTTTTTGTATAGGAAACGGGAATCTAGCAAAGCCAAAATTTATGAAGAAGCACCATAAAGCAAACAATGTATAGAAGATTAATGATCTATGTTTTTGATAATTACTAAACTATGTTATAGATAAAGTGTCTTATAGAAGACGAGAAATACTTATGCATATGCATACAGTGCGTGTTTGTGCATATGTATACAATGCATGCTTGTGCACGTGCATAAAGTGCACGCTTGTGCGAATGTAAAACGTGTCCTCAAGGTAGGACATGCTCGAAGTACGCTAAGATATCGTGTAAACGGGGAAGATGTTCGACTTCAGGGACTTGGAAATTCTGCCTTAGAGGACTGGCTGGAAATCGTAGTCAAGAAAAGTAAAACTATCTCAACTCAGCGATAACGTTAATGTAAACACCCGTAAAACTATTAAGGGCTTGGGGTGCTGTGCAAGGTGTTAACTAGTGGCTACTTGATCCCATCAATGGACTTATGGTTACTCACGCAGTGGTTAGGGAAGTAATGATCGGTGAGAGGTTACTGACTTGTGTGAAAACTAGGGCAATTCGTGGTACATCTTGCGCAGTAATTGTACTCTGTTCTATCACTTTAATGGTAATTTGTCTCGATGGCAAATCACTAACGTCAGTATTTATAATTTAGAGATTTTGGAAATTAAAACTGGATTAACATAATATCAAATCACTCTTGATGTACAGTACAGTTAAAACTAACCTAAATCGGTTAAAACTAACCGTTTTTCAAAATACAATTTCTGACATTTATTTTTTATTTATTATTTATTTTCCTGACTTTTAGTACATATAAGCAACACGCTTAATTCACTTGGCATAACTAAATAATAAATATCAGAAATTGTATTTTGAAAGACGAACAATTAAAAAATATAGTTTTACAAGGTGTTTCATGCGTAGTGCCAAACGAGCTCGGTAATTTAGGAGTTGTTTACACCCCAAATAGTTATGTAAAAAAAAAAAGAAATACGTGCTCCCTAATTAACTTTCCTCTTGAAGTTTTACTAGATTTTATTTCGATCAAATCAAAACTGATTTTTTTGCAGCAAGAAATTGGTCATTTTAGGGGTACTTCATCCTCTAATTTTCACTCCCCTTCCAACATATGTACCTAGGCCAATTTTTGTCTTCTATCGAAAGATACTTTCATACCAAAAACCATTAAAATTGTTTCATTGTTCTCAAAGATATCGTAATTTTTCCATTTTACCCTTACACTTTGGGGGGTTGTTTCATACCCTAAATATGTTTTACCGCAGATAAAAAAAATACGTGTCCCCTAATTTTCCATGGACTATAACATATCCAAATTTCAGAAAAATCGGAGAGTGACACTTCGTTAGGTTTACTTGTGAGTATTTTTTGCAGAAAATGTATTTTATGAAGAATGTTAACATTAGTATGTACAAATGCCACTTTCAAGTAAAATATAGAAGTGTTTCGTGTAAAATATAGAAGTGTTTACAAACTTAATACCAAGTTTAACATAAGTGCCAGAAATAGTGTTACGGGTGTTGTAATGGGCAGGTATGGAATATTGAAAATCAGTGGATATTCCAAAATATAACATTTGTGAAATTTGAAAATTTGATGCTATAGTGATTTAATACTTCCGAAATTTGATACTGTGGTGTACTTTGGAAATTACAAATTTTTTAGTTCCGTAGCTCTTGACTTCCCAAATTTGTAAATTTGAGGAATTAGAGATTAGACAACTCGAAAATATAAAGCTATAGAAATTAATGAATTTTATAACAGTAATTGCGAAAAAATGTCAGATCACTTTGATTACTGAGAAGTTTTTGAGTAAAATATTAGATCGACAAACATATTTCCTCAAGGAGTAATTTCGGTTTCTATACCTTTAAATTGACAAATGGGCGAACTATAGAAATGTTATTTCTATCGTTATTTTCCCCGATTACTTCTCTTTACAATTTAATAAATATTTGTTATCTTAACTACATCTTGACTCTTGAATCGTGAACTAAAAGTTCAATTTAGCACGGATCTCTGAAAATAAACCTGGTTTAGATTCCATGTATTCGTTTCTGCAGCATACTGAATTTTAAGTAACCGTGCAGAGGCGCAGTAACGTTCTAAATACAAAGTTTTAGATTTTCTCATTAATTTTCATCAGGTTTCACTGTAATCCTCATGCAGACCAAAATCAAGATCAATTTCGCAGCTTTTATCAAGCGAGTCGATAGATAACAAAAAAGAGAAGAGAGAAAGTTCCTGGGTATTCTACTGAATTGAATAATGCAGAAGATAGACTTTCATATCTTCTGATCTAATTTAGTCATCGTTACGTTAAGATCATACAATTTTCTTTATTTCTTCTATTAAAGTACTTACGTTGTTTTATCTTGATTCGACACAGATTCGATTGAGACGTGAAATAGAAATTGGATCATTGAAATAATTATACTCCTTGACAGAGTGCCATAATCGTTGAAAAATTAGTTATCTGTTTCATGGAGAGAACGACAATTTGGAAATATGAAAATTTAATAATTTGATAATTTAGAAATTTGAAAACTTGAAAAATAAAACACCGGAAAATTGAATGATTTGAAAATTTGAGAAAGTGAAAATGTGGAAATTCGAAAGTATGAAAATGTGAATAAAAAAATTTGAAAAGCTGATAATCTAAAAATTAGAAAATCTGGAAATTAGAAAATTTGATAATTTGGAAATTTTTAAATTCAAAAATTCAAAAAATTCAAAAGGTACAATATAAAAATTTAGAAACCAAGTGATTCACGAACAGGGAAATATTAAATTCTCAGACTTTTTGATTGTTTAATTTCAACCCTTTTACGAACAAAATTACTCCAAACGGCCAACATAACATAATTTCCAGTAATACGATAACATAATAATCAATTTTGCTTAAATGTACAGTTTAAAACAAGTACAGCTTTTGTTCGCTTATTTTATCACCACATTATAAGGTAAATACGTTCTAAATATGCATAAAATTGTCACACTCTGAAAACCTCATATTCAAACAACTTCCTCTTCTCGCTCTAGCGATTTTCATCGCCTTTTATTACCTGTTGTCGCCAAACTGTATTTGCAAATCAAGATAATACGTGTTAAAGCCAATTTATACCAGACCGTCACGTCAGCATGCCGTCAACATGGCTTACCTTTCTTCATGTTCATTTCACTGACATACATATGTGTATAAACGTAGCTTCATGCGTGATCTTTATTTGGACATCAAAATGTTATTCACTTTTTCGAGTAGGATGACGGTGCGATGATGTGACGGTTGAGTATAAATTGCACTTAGTTTGGCACGCACGGATTAATTCTGTCGCTATCAGGTGCAAAAGTATAAACTATGTTGAACGAACACGAAAAACAAGAGAAATTGCACGAAAAGTGAGGTTATCCCATATGACATGAGATTGGTCCTTTCAAATTTTTAATTGGTTTTACAAGTCATGGGGAAAATGAGGAAGAGTGTTAATAGTAAAGTTGTCATTTTATAGCTATAGTTTTTTAGTTATGGTAATACATGGTGTTTCAAAATGTACAACTGAATATTTGGGGACACGCACATATGTGTAAAAATGAATGAATTTAAAAAGAGCTAAGACCATTATCCTGTTATAATATTATTGGCATATATTTACATTAAATGTGTCAATGTAAATATGTCAATAAACATCTTGGTTAAATGCATAAACAATAATCAGATAAATTGTGAATACAGTTCTTTTGGGACATCCTGTGTCCGTTGCGTGTAGTAAACTGGAAAGTTATTACGAAGGTATGAGAAAATGTGGACTTAAAGTATATCGTTAAAATGAAACTTTGAATGTTGAAAGACGAAAATTGGTGTTTGTAAAGTTGCACTTAAAGATGTTGGACATTTGACAATTTGTGAATTTAGGTATTAAAGGATGTGGAAATTGGGGAATTTGAAAATTGCATTATTCGGGAATTTTAAGATTCGGAAATATTGAAATTTAGGAATTTGAGATTTTGCAATTTTGAAGATTTGGAAGCTGAGTATTTGAATACTGTAGAATACAATTTCGGAATTTAAAAACATTCAAATCTGAAAACTTAAAAAGTGTTGAAAATTTACATTAAGATAGGAATATGAAGAATTGCTTCCTAATTTAAGAATCTGATAGCTTTAAAATTCGTATTGATTGAATTGCCCGAAATGGAAAATAATTATACAAGCAATTTATATTGCACTCCATTTTTATTTTCCTTTCTACTTCATTTTTAATCTGAATATAATTTCTCAACAAACGTGAACCTAAATCTCATCTTTTTCTAAAGAATGTTTAAAAATGAATTCTAATTAAATTAAAACTAATCTGATATTCACCGGAAGACACCCGTAATAGTCGCGTGTAAATAATATTTCTCCAATTCAATGGAAGATTAATTCCTGAAAATCCTCTTCATTGACACGAAACGGTTGCATGATCGTCCCAACTTAAGGCAAAGGAGTCGGGTTACGTTCAATTTGATAACACGCGAAACGATGGAAAAAAAATAAAACTAGTCACGTTACAGCTTTCTGAATCTGGAATACGATCTACGGGAAACACGTACCGTTAAAATTCAACCGGGCTGATTCTCCTGCGAGAATTTAGCAAATAATTGCCCTTTTAATACTCCGGCAATTTGCGCGATACGATGCCAATTAAGGTTTACAGACCAACATCAATGCACGTCGTATTATAAATAGCTATCGTTATTCGTACTATCACTAATTCACATCTGGTCGATCCGAATATTCGTTTGTACACGTATGTGCACGCATACTCGCGGCAGAAACGGTACGCGGTTATCCGTAGCCGTGCACAGATGTGCACGCGTGTTAAGTTGCAATATTTACTCGTGGCCGGTGATGCACGTCGGAACCGTTCGCAGAATAATAATTAATAACAGGCTCGATGCAGTCCGCCCAACCTTTCAGTGGCGCACAAATTATTCTGGTTGTCCGCGAGAAATCATTCTGCCACTGCTGTGCTTCTGGCAACGTCATGAAAAACGATTTTTTTCCTGCGCGTGACTTCATTTTAGACTTCACCTAACACGGTCAGGGTGCAAGTTAGGGCACGTTTTCGTGTAACGTTAAAAGTCATCATTTCTGCGGTCACGACATTGGGACGTTTCATCTGATACCCCGTCTAACACATTAACCTACAATTTTTTAGGCAGTTACGTTGTTCACGGCTAATTGATTATCGTGTATAATTACAATCACCTTTGTGCATCAGTTCGATTACATATGAATATTCAGGTAAAAGTTCGTTTCCTTCGAAAAAAAATGTTTCAGTTTTACACGAAGTGCGTTGCGCATTACAAAAATATGTAGTTTTAGTCTAACTCATTAACTTACCATTTTATAGGCAGTTACGTTATTCAGGGTTAATTAATTATTCAGCATAAATACGCTCATTTTGTGCGTTATTTCGATTCCGTGTGAATCTTCAAATGTATGCATTTTGTCACCTTTGAATGAAAAATATTTTTATTTTATTGGAAGTGGCCGTGTATCAGCAAAATTTGTAGTTTTGGTATATTTTTTAATTAATAACTGCATAACGTATAATTGTACTCATTTTATTCAATTCAGTTTTATATGAATTTTGCGTTGAATGCTTCGAAATGGTTTTGATTTGAAAATAAATTCTAAAACTTGAAAATTAAATATTGAAAATTTTGAAAACTGATCTTGTTTTTTTTTTTGAAGAAATATATAGTATGTGTCAAGTAGAGGAGGATTATATCTTGAATACAATAATAATGTCTACTTTTTTTCATTTTCATTAAAATGGCACCGATGCTCCTAAAGAATGCAAATAAACTTATTTTTTACGTGGAATTGCACACTTCTTTTTAATAATGTCAACTTCACGGATTCGTTTGGAAAAGTATACAATGTTCAAAAACTCAATATTTCGTGTTTCGCATTTTATATAAGTCCTGTGCTTCATTACTGAAGATATTCCAACATGCTCGTTTCAGATAATGAACATTTCCTACGTCTTCTTATGTTTTTTATTCTTTTAGTACTATTTTCGTATTAACTTCTTAACCTATAATTTTCTAGGTAGTGTGTCATTTACAACTAATTTTTCTACGATGTACAAACAAACAAAAACTTGATATGTTTTTTCACATTTTGCATTTAGAGATTCTTGATTTTGTGCATTGGAATTGAGCGCAAAATTTAATTGCGGTGAAAATACGAATCCAGTTTGTTACATTTGAATTATGTAAAGTGTGTCACGAGTCTGATGCGATATAGGACAAGGGTTTAATGTCACGTTCATACGGAACATCGGAAGTCATGGTTCCTGGTTACCCTGACACTGTAGCATATTTCATGGATAACACGTTCTTTTTGACGAATCCAAACACAACTTTAGTGTTTGAATAAGGACATATAACTTAAGGATAAAACAAATGTAGAAAGAAATAAACTTCTTTATTTGAATCAGAGATTAAAAGAAAATAATTTTCTTTTACACTTTTTACGTGAAATATATTGTAATATTTCATTACGAACGTATTATTAAAAACATTTTATTTAACTATTTTATTACAAAATTTTAATAAAAGTATTTTGCTTTCTGAAAATATAAATATTCATATTTCAGTGCCACAAAGATGATACATATCATGAATTAAAAATGTGTCATGAATGTCATTTTATTAACAACACTTCATTAAAAATGTTGTATAAAACAGATTCTATTAAACATATTTTATTTTTGTAAAATAAAAGTGTTCACACTTCATTATTAAAATATAAAAATTTTACGAAAGAAATTTCATTAGAACGTTTTATTGAAGGTACCTTATTAAAAATGCTTTATTAAAAAAGTTGTAACAAAGGTATTTTATTTTCATAAAACAAAAATTTTCATATCGTAGTATCGCGAATATGGCTTCATTAATTAAAATATTGGAAATACTTCTCTAAAGATATTTCGAAAGAATATTTTATTGTTGTAAAAAAGAAATATTGATATTTCAGTATTATGAAATTAATCACAGTAATCAAAATGCTTTAAAAAAATATTTTATTCAAAATGAAGTTTTATAAATTAAAAATATTCATACGTTGGTACTACAAATATTTTATTGGAAATATGTTAATTAAGATAATTTGTTAATTAAAATTATACCAAAAAATATTTCATGAGGACTGTCTTGTTAAAAATTTTATTTTTGTAAGATACAAATATTTACATTTTAATATTGCAACTGGTCACTTCACAAATGAATGTAAGAGGTAACCAAAGCGGAATTTTCATAATTAAATCGAAAAAATTTTCGATATTTTAATTTTCATAATTAAAATGAAAAGTGTACATTTCTGATAAATATTAATGAAATCTTCAAGCTTTTCATTTTTATAACAGTTTTACATTCAGTTATGCGGGGAATAAGTAAATCCTTTTAATTTCACGTGGACTACTAATGTTTCAATCGGAACAAAATCCAAGATATCGAGTACAACTGTTATCGATTTGGAGTGCAATGACCTAATCGTAACGATATGCCGACTTAGTTTTCACAACATTGCCAACGAATGTCACAGAATTTCAAGTAATTTGATTTTATGACATTAATATTAACACATGAAATTTGCTGTTGCAACAACATGACCTTCAATTTTCGTAAGGATCAAAGTCATGATATTGCGACAATTTTTTCATGACAAGAATAGCACATGAAATTTGTCATCGTGACAATATGATCTTCAATATTCATAATGATCAAAGTCATGATATTTCCTGTCATGACAATCTCTTTTTGTGACATTAATAACACACGAAATCAATTCACTTTTATTTTCCATAATGACTAAATTCATCATATTTGCTGCTGTGACAGTACAAGAGAAGTTCAGTGCTAAATCGTTGAAAGTGTGAAATAAAATCAATATCACGACGATATGAGTAATTTTAAAACAAAATTATCTGATTCGTAAAATGCAAAGCTTTCGTAAAGCTCTGTAACTCAGTGTCGACGATAATACTTCGTCGTCATTGGCATCAGCATCGTCAAATCAACAATAATCGCGTTTAGTATCGTTTTTGGTATTTTCAGACTCGTTTAATCGTTTGTGACTTTAAAATGTCTACATCTCATTCTTGTGCTACTTACATGATTACAGTAAATCTAAATTATAAATACGCATTCGAATTCCCGTGAGACACCTGGTCCGTAGGTCAACCAGTTAACCAATTTTGTGAAACACAAAGCTGTAGAGTTGTATTATGAAAACAAGGCAGCAGAGTTGTTACATGACGATGTTTATGAAATTATTTCACATAATATTTGACATATGGTTTTTTATATGATTACTGTCCATTTAAAATACCTGAAAACAGCCTTCGTTCGTTCGGCTCCTATATTTTGTCGAATATAACGTGGAAATTGTTCGTTGCTTTGCTCTGCTTGTATATTTTTGAATATCAATGTTTATACATGTGCATAGATTCCCAAAAAAAGCCATTTCCATCAAATCTGTATTAATCGTGAACATATTTTTGCAGAGTTTTCAGGTAAAAGCTTAAACAATTTCTATCAAAGTTTATATCGCGAAAATAAATCATATATCTTTATAGATATGTATTTTTATTTGGTGATATAAATCATAATCACTTAATTAAATCACGGAATTCGTTCTATTATATATTAAATAATAACAGGTGACGTTTTGGAATTGATCTAACATTGATACATGGTCAATTGGTTAAATCGTAGCAAACCACAATCTATGTTATTCCGTATTTTTTATATAATTTGTACAATTTTTGAACCCATATTTATATAACGGTTTTGTATTTTTTTATTGGCATTGTTTTTGGAGGAAAAATTATAAGTATACATTTGCATATATTTATCTATTCATATCATATCTGTTTTGTTAAATACTCATATTGCTAAAAAAGTTTAGTTTAAAAAGTTCAGAATTAAAATATTCGGAATTCTAGAATTTTTTCTAAAACTGAATTTCTGAATTTCCGAATTTCCGAATTTCTGAATTTCTAAATTTTGCTAATGTCTTTGACTTTTCCTAAGACCTTGTGCTAAAAATTTTAAAAATTATAATTTTAATATTTCTCAATTTGTGAATCTAAAGTTTAAAATAAAAGTTTGCTGGTTTAAAAATTGCGTGATTCCCAGTTAAAAAATTTAGAACATTAAAATTATAATATTTCTCAATTTCTAAATTTCAAATTTAAAAATCTTAAAATTCTATGTATCTCCAACATCTTATCATTGCACATTTTGATGCCTACAAATTTGGAAAAAGAAAGTTTCAATATTTCCTAATTTCCTCACTTAAAATACACCAATCTTGAAATCTGCGTGGATCTTTAGCACCTTATCACTGCATGTTTTCGTGACAGTAAATTTGATTGATGAACATTTTTATATTTGTTGAAAAAGAGAAATTCTAAAAAACTTGTATGTTCAACACTTTATGTCGTCACGCAAGGTGTATACCTTTGTTCATGTTCGCTATGACAGACACGTAATCTGTTCATCTCCGATTTAATCAACTACGCATAATTGTGACTGAATACTCGAAAATATTACTGATAAGGCAGTTCACGTAACATAAAAATAGTATACTAGATTTATCTAGTCAAATTATCTAATAATTTAATTTTAATAATATTTAATAATTTGATATATTAGATATCTGAGACTTCTATTATAGATATTATAGATATATTAGATATATTACATATTAGATAATGTAGATATATGAGATATTAGGAAATGAATGTCTATAAGATATCTTGTATTATATGTAGATAATATCAATATGTGTATTATATACATGTTAGACAACATAGATATTTTATCTAATCTTGACATCTCATTTATTATATCAGTAGATAAATATAATCTAAATAAATATTATTAGTAAATTTAATAGTTATTTTCTATATTATTAACATGTACAATAATCTAATATTTACACAATATATTTATAAACAAATACAAAATAAAATTCATAAAGTTCAAACATGAATTCATAACGAAATTCGAAGAAATCTTTGTTGGGAAGGTATTGAAATGCCATATGATTTCTTTAACATAAACCGAATTTAGAATCCCTCTAACACGAAACACTCGCGTTCTTGACACGTTCATTTAGGTCAGTTTGTAGCGCGGTCCGTTTTTATCGGGAGTATGACTCAGGTCGATTTTAAAAGACGCAGGCGATGTTGTAAAAACAAATGAGTGCAAAATATTGGCTGATGAGCGTGCAGCAAGTACTTCCAGTCGTAGGAAATTATTCAAACAGAAAACGATAACGTCGCGGTAAACACGCGTGGATAACATTAAGGTGAATAGCACTACGTTAACTGTACGTACAAGAGTTAATTCACTATTCTGATGGTTAGCATACATCTATGTAATAGGTGAATGTACTACGAAGAGTCAATAGTAGGTACGTCGCAGCTGAAGCCTGCACGTTCAGATTAACGATAGTACTGCAAGGTAAATCCTGTTGCGGACTTACTGGAAAAAATACATTATCTGTAATTGCATGCAATCGTCGTAACCGTTATCTAGTTAGATTTAACATTTCGTCATAAAATCGGACATTTTTATTTACCTCTGACCAACTTGTGGAATAAAATCGCACTTTGTCTGCGATTTTGTAACGGCGTTCTATTTTACCTTTTTTTCGTGTACGTTGTTCTCTTGATTTATACGCACATGTGAAATGGACCGCCTTTATTTTTATACATTTGTTGCTTTGTTGTAAATGGAACATAGGGGTGGTTAATAAATTGTAAATGTAAAGTTTATTTACCTGATATATATTCAAATTTAAATGGATCATGTGTTTGGAACCTATAGTTTGCCAATTGCCAGTTTTTGCATTTTTTTACAGTTATTTTGGAATAAATATAGAGATTTTAGAGTTTGTGCCGAAATTTTTATCTTGATTTTGAACATTTTGAGTAGTACAAATAATTTCTTCTGTACGATATGTATTTTTAATTCGATCATGAAGTAGTTGAAACAATAATAGCGTTATCAAAGTTTATTCTTTTCTGATTGTATAAATATGCATCTTCACTGTTTCACTGATCATAATAATTATGTTAATGATACAATTTCGTTGTATGTCATAAAGTTATCGGCAATTTAAGAAACACGAAAAGTTAGGTATATGTATATGCAAAAAGATAGTACAGTATTAATGAATCAATCGATTTATGCACTTATAATAATATAATATAATATATATACTTATATACTTTTAATCAATCAATTAATGTATTTACTTATAATAATAGTCAGTCAATAAACATATTTATTTATCATAATGAATATTTAACACTGAAATTAAATATTTAAAATTGAGGATACAAGAATAATAATAAAATAAAATAAATTTTTTTAATTATTATCTAAACTCGTTTTGTAGCATTAGATAAAACAATGTGCCTAGACATTCGCTTTTATCTAAAATTTATCTATCATTAAGTAAATAAAATGTGAACTTTCATTATGTATGTACAGTCGACACTTTTTTAAATTGAAGAAATAATACCTAAAGATAAATGTCATATGTTAAATTTTGAGTAGTTGAAAAAATAACTGATAAGGCAATATAAAATTACTTTCTACAAAAGTAACATTTATTAACAAATCTTATATTATGATAACGCAAGAGTCAGTAAATCATATTTTAAGAATTAATATAAAATGTTATGTTTTTATTATAAATATAAATAATTAATATTGCATAAAGAATATTTATTTTGAAATTTAAAATGAAGTTAAAAAATAAAAAGAAAATCGATAATATATTCATTGTTACACACGTTAATTTTGTATCTTGATAAAAATCAATTTTTAAAAGAACCACCCACAAATTTTGTAACTGAAAATAAGAAAACAAGAATCTGACCACTTTGGTGGTTTAATATTAACGCTTATAACATATTGCATTATACCATATGCCACAAATGCGGTGCCTTTGTCACTGAAACGTGTCAGACATCATAAGCTTTAAACCCCGTCATAGTTTGCTGTAACAGGCAATTAACAATCATGTGATATTAATAACAATGAAACATTAATATAGTTATTTGCAACATACCATAAGCTTTAAATTCATCTGACGCAGATTCGCGAATTCATACACAATAGTTTAATACCTAATACGGTATTAATGGGATAATATCGCTTGCAATGATTCAATATAATTTATCAGTCAATGCAATTGAGGAAATTTCTAAATTTCGCAGTTTCCAAATTTCATTTCTTGTAACTTTAAATATAAATTGAATGGTTTTGGTAATTTTTTAAAAAATATATACATCTTTTAAATATGTATGTCTTTTAAAAATATATTCAGTCCTTTGCGACGAATTTATCTGATGATTTAAGCTTCTGAATATTTTTTGTGCAAAAAATGTATACAAAAATATATAAACTATTTTGTAGACTAATATAGTTAATATAATATGTTAATCATCAATATAATAGGATAGATTATATTTTATATAATCTATAGTTTGTATAAATTTTTTATGCAAAAAAAGGTCATATGTTTTATATAAAAAAAGAGGTTTTCCCATATATAATAAATAAATAAATATACAAGTGTTCCGTAGAGTTGCAAATATATAGTTCTAACAAGCAATACAGTCCATTCATTTTTTCAAATAATCTTTGTAATTGTTGTCTTGATCGTTGTATATAGAAATTGATTCTTGACATTCTGAACTGGCTTGCACCATCTCTGAATCTCTGTCCCGTGTCTTCACCAAACCTCCTGTGGTGCTTTCCGCGAAGTCAGAGATGAGACCTATCAAGGGGTCCTCTCATTAAGCATACTTCAAGGTCCCAATGTATCGGGCTTGAACCATATACCAATTACCACGTGCACCGCAGCAGCAGGATTTATGGCAGGCATACAATGGAAGTGTCTACGGTTATTCAAAACTAATCTGTCATATCTTTTCAAAGGTCAAACAACCACTTTGATTGGTTACCTTTGATGACATTGGGGTTCTCTCCAGTCTGTTGGGTGATGTCTAGCCTAATAGCAGTAACGGAACCTAGAGTAAATTCCTTACAGCAGGCAATGGAGTCAAGTGATGTCTTCCTACCTCGTTGGTTGGATTGGGTCCTGACTCTTATGCAGTGATGGGTCTATGATCTCGAACACCTGCCGATTATAAGCTATTAACACATTAAAGGCGGGAGTCGTAGTACTACGATTTATCTCGACTGTAGCTTAAAGGCGGGAGTCGTAGTAATACGATTTATCTCGACTGTAGCTTAAAGGCGGGAGTCGTATTAGTACGGTTTGCAACCACATTGCGCAATCCATGCGCCACTTTACATTTGTATTTAGAATGTTTTCTGGTTTGAAGCTGTTCGGTTGTTCAAAGTCGCCGCGTTACCTAGCATACTTTCGTCAAGATACCCCGCCTTTAATGTGTTAAGCTCAGGTGCGGCGGAGCGGCATTAGGCCAACTAAGCTCAAATTGACAATAACTTTTGATGACATTCAAGCTAGACCAACTTCCGGAAGCTCAATCGCTAATCAGATTGGACAGGACAGAGAGATGAATCGGTTTACAAGAAACCGATAAGAGAACAAGTTCAGTTCTATAACGAAAAGACATATTCAGAGTTTAAGGTTTTTCGAGTTGACGATCAGATAGAGTCGATTTAGCTTTCGTTACGGAGCAGCGTTATCGCATAATCAGATTCTAGCAACATTTTTCTTACTAAGTTATATTTCGTTTCAAAAGGAGCATTGATAACATATTGAATCATCCTTATTTCCGTAAAAGGAGTAAGGAAACACGAAAAGTGCGGGAATTGAACAACAAATAAATTTTAAAGAAATCTTTAACATGGATACAGAGTGGGCCACATGACCCGTTAGTAGTTATTTTTTTGAAAAGTATTGGAGTTATTGACCTGAATTTTTTTTTAATTAAATGGCGACATGGAGCTAACCGCTCCACATATGCAAAAGTTTATTTGATGGTCTTTAATGGAGCAACGGAATATATCTCATTTTTCTAATGGAATGGGGCACAATTTCTTTCTTATTTGGATACTTTTCACCAAAAGGAGTAACATTAACTTGAAATATTATTTTGTACTGCGTATTATTAAAAGAGATTGAAAAGATCGGCGAATACATTTAAAAATTATTTCGTGCTACTTATTTACACGAACTTTAGTTTGAGGGACTATTATGTGTCAGAAAAAGATAGAAGCAGACGCTTTTATTATTTTTGTAAAACTAGATGTTTGAAACTTTGCAAAGTTACTGTGTAGTTGGAAAATTTACATTTTATCAAATTGTAAAATTGACGAGTTTGAAAATTTGTCAAATTAGAAATTGAAAGTTGCAAATTGTAAAATAAAAATTAAAAATTTTGCAGTTTCCAGGTATAAGAATTTGCAGTTTTGCAACTTAATTTACGATTTTGTCAATTTGAACATTTATGCATTAAAAATGTTAAAAAATTTCAAGAAAATTCGTTACTTAAATAGTTTTTCAATTTAAGAATAAAAAATTTTCAAGTTCCTGAAGAAAATTTGGTGGTCCAATTATTGTTAACGATAGTATGTATAAGGGCATCAAACTTCGTCACAAAAATTCACAAACTAAATGTTACAATATAAAGATTATAAAGTTCAACCTCTTGTAAATATATATTCAAACGTGATACCTTTAGATCGTCTGTTGGTTATATTTATCTATTAATTGAGTGCAAAAACAAAAATAGGACCGATTCCATTTCATTCCTCGAAAGGCAGTAAAACATGGTCACGACGTAACGACATGCGATGCTTCGTGCACTAACCAATACACTCTCTAACTTCAACTTAGCCATTCTTATCCATACTTCTTATCGATACGTGTTCCTTGACGTGTTTTGCACGAAACGAACCTCTGTGATTCTTGTACACGATTTTTCCGACATTACCGTTTAATTGAAAGCTGAAACTGTTAATCACTAATCTCCGTTTAACCATAATCTTTTCTCTCCTTCAAACGAAGTGATTGTTTCCTGTTCGCTCGACTTATGATACTTCATGCACATCAATTGACTTTTGTTACCATTACTCGTGTGGGAATCGCATAAGGGTAAACGTAATAATCAAGTCTATGTTGCGTTCCACACAAGTTTATTAAAATGCGTACGAGCAGTGGAAACGATGTAGGCTATAAGAATGACTCTGACGGACTGTCTCGTCGCTAGTTAAAACCTCTCCTCGAAAACTCATCAGTAAAAGAAGAAAGAAACAGTTTAGAAAGAGAGAAAATATAGAAAGTGGGAAAATCCAGAAAAACCGTTGAAAGTTCGGAAAAGGAGAGGTACAGCGGAAGAGAATCATAAAACAGAAAGTGAAGAGGTTCGCAAGGGCCTGAGCGTTGACACTGACCAGGCCCCGGCGAGACCCTATAGAAAGTGAAAACAATTAGAGAACGTAAAGCTAAAGAAGATAGAAAACAGGAAACAGAATTTTAGAAAACAGAAAGAATATAGAAAACAGAAAAGGCAATGGCGTATGCGGTGCCAAGGGCGCCACACTCGTAATCATAAAATTCTG
Organism: Megachile rotundata; assembly: GCF_050947335.1. Taxonomy (NCBI): domain Eukaryota; kingdom Metazoa; phylum Arthropoda; class Insecta; order Hymenoptera; family Megachilidae; genus Megachile; species Megachile rotundata. Next base: position 4,197,912 of record NC_134992.1, read on the forward strand.
TCCAACTGTACTGTTTGACTATAAAATAAATGAAGTTGCAAAGTAAAAAGTGCGTGTATTACATCGCCTATGAAATTTTGCGATTATTCAATTTTATATTTTTCAATTGATTCAAATGAACAAGAAGGGATATATTTAAATTTTATGGCAATTTTATCGCTTCATAATAAATATACGTGTTCATTCTAAATAAATATTAAATAGAATTAATATTATATGAACAATTGAATTAATAAATATTTTGAACCCTTATTGCTCAATAAGAAGTACAGTTTGCTTATTACAATCATTTTACAAAAAATATTATTTGATCATGTCCTTCCAGTTTTGATGAAACTACTAAAATTTTTAAAACGACTAAACATAAAAGACACGTTCTTTTTATTGGCGGATACTCGGGTTTAAGGGGTGAAATCACCCTCTGAAATGGACACCTCGGAGGTTATCTCGGAAATTATTAACCCTTGGTCACCGGGTGGCGCGATAATCACATAAAGGGCGTGTGCTGGGTCAAACATGATCCATAGTAAAATTTACTTTTTACATAACCACGAACGTACATAGAATTTTTATCTCACTGAATAGTTTCACTTTTGAGATTAAAATATCTTATTTATTACATAAACAAATATCCTTTTTATTGCTTAATTGAATAATTAGTATTCTTTTTCAGTATAAAACTTTTTTTTAAATCATAATTAGTAGAATGTCAGTCAAAAATGACAACTTCTGAGTAAAAATGAATTTTATTATTTGTTATTTAATTGAACAATTAAATTCTTTTTTTGTATAAAATTTTCTCTCAGGTTATCTTAAAATTAATATATTTAGTAGAATTTCAGTAATAAGTCAGTGGCTCTGTTTGAATTAAAACATTTGTTTTATAATTTAACAATTGTTAAATTATATTCCGACTTTCAAGAATTTTAAAATTGTACAAAGATTCAGATTCATGTTCTCAGAATCCGAAAATTCGATTCCAAGCCATCCCTGTCCATTCTACAAATGCTACAAAAAATCGCAATGTTAAAAACGGTTTAACCGCTGCCTGTTAAACCGTTGGACGAAACCCCTCTGGCCATTTAAAAATAAACGTAAAAGTAAAGCCACAAAGAAGCAACTGATCGAGTATCTCTTGCACTTTAGAAAGTGGTAAACACTTTCCGTAGCACCGTCGAAAGCCGTTCGCTCCTATTCACCAGTGCCATTCGAAATCGGCCTTCTAATCGGTTTTCCCTTTACAGAGAATTCCCTTTAGTATACAAAGGAGCGACTGTTTCTCAAACGTAGGATCTTTAGAAATGCGAATGTACGTATGTATGTATCCTCTAGGTGAATTGGTCGAAAAGGATGAAGGGGTTTGCGCGATGAGAAGGATCACCATAGAGGCGTGCAGTTAGGGTAGCAGAGAGGCCGTGAAACGGAACGGAGGAACCAATTTCAGAGAAGTGGCTACCGGCTAATGGCAATTAGGGGTTGTACGACTGGCTGGTTGCGGCGGCGCATAAGCGTGCCCTGGAATTTACGAGGCAGACCGCGCGATGGGCAACGTGGTATTACGGATCGTATTAGATACAACTAGGCTTTTGTTTTCGGTCTCGATCATTATTAAATTTCAGTGGAGGCACGGCGAATGGAACAGCAACGGTTAACCTCTTGAGAGATGCTACCGACATAACGTAGAACACTCGACTTGAAAAATTTGTTACAAATTGGGATGTACTTTCTCCTCAAATAACGTTAAGACGCAGCAATATTATTACAATATAACAAACACATATCCTAATGGATAATGCAAGTATACATACATGAGTGGTTAACTATGCAAACATATATGTATATTAATGGTTAACTATGGAAACGTATACGTGTATTAGTGTAAAATGTGTACGTATTAATTGTTAGCTATGTGAACGTATACTTATGTGAACGCGTTGGCCACCAGAGTGGTCAGTCACCTGTGTCCACACGTTGACCGTCACATGTGATCAGTGCTTTAAAAGTTAAATTATTTATAGGTATATCAAAATTAAAGGCACTTGGAGGCTCATAGGATTAATACAATGATAAACGCCAAAAGATTGAAAGATGAAACTGAAAAATTAAGTATATTTGTTCTTAATAATCTGAATTATATGTCTCATCACAAACATCAGTTTTCACTATGGCGATCAACGTAATGGTTGACTATACAAATATTATATATGTTCAATGTCTACTAAGAGCTATTAATCATAGCTTGATAATACTTTGATATTTTATAGTCATTTTTAATAAATAATAAACGTACTTTATTTATTGATGAAAATGTACTTTATTTATTGATATTTCATCAATCAGTTCTGCAAGTTTTTTAAGCAAATATAAAAATAAGTGTATTACTTGGAGCATGATCATTTTTGTACGCATTATAAGCCTTTTTGCAAATTTCTTATCTCAGATTCATTTTTCAATCCATTTCATCCATTTTCATTTAATATTCCAAAGATTTTCATGTAATACCATTACATGAAATTAATACTAACTTAACAAATATGAACACTCAGTTATCAAGATTTAACAAAAGTGATAATAGCTGTAAAAACCAATTAAGTCAGAATTACAAACTTGATATATTTACATTCTATGTATATCCTTTTCTCGATATCAATCAAAACAATGACTGATTATGTACGCCAATTAGTTCCGCAACTTATTACTTATTAATTAATACAATAAATTTTCAATCTGACGGTACATGTCCAACAAACGTCCATTGTCGTAATGTTAAATACGTATTCGCATGTACTCATTCTTTTACAACTTACAACATCGGTGAAAAATATTGCAATTTGCATAAAATGCGAAAGGGTGAAGCAATTAACGTAAACACATTGCTATACTGGTCCGCAGCCGTCACATATACCTTATTCTACGTGATTAAGGCGATCCAATATTGCATGCAATAATTGCAATCAATAGACGTCGCAAGATTTATCACTGATGGAAATGGACAGCCAGTACATATATGCATTTGCCGTGACAGATGTATACGTTCAAAGCTATGAATTTCCGTAGGCAATGCACAAGCGATGACATTAATACGAAATTCAATATTCTGTACCATTTCCCCCACAAAATTATACGATATAAGTAGACAACGTAATTGTAACGAAACGTTTGTACAAGATAAAAGACAATACTCGATTTTAACTCAATTTGGAAGGAAAGGAGGGAAATGGAATAATGGATCAACTTTCTTTGATAGGAATAGAAAAAGAGATGAAATTTGTTTTGGAACGTTATTTTGGTAGCTTTGGTACCTTGTTCACTATCTAGTCAGGTAGTATTCGAAAAATATTCGATTGTTTGCCTTTCAATTGCATCGTTTATATATATGATGGATAAACGTTTATATATGTGATGGATAGATCACGTGCTCGTTGAAAAGCTCGGAGGCACCAATAAGCACGCTGCATGAGCAAATAAGCTGTTCGAGATTATTCAAATAAATATTCAAATTTAATCAGTTAGAAATTTAGAAATATAAGATTTTATAGAAATGTTGATTTGAAAAATGGAATAATTACTAATAAAATTTTCAATGTGTGCATTAATTTTAAAGCGAAATATAAATAAATGTGCTCGTAGACCACGCACTTCTATTTATTTGTTTCTCCAAACATTTACAGTAAAATTTAGATTTCTTGCTACATTTAATTGTTAACATAAACAGGAAAGCTATACTTATATTTACTTTTACCTTCTATTATTTACGCTACAGAAGAATATTCTGCATACAATGCATAAAATTTACAACATTTTTCACTACTTTAATTTCATACTCGTAGTGACGCTCTGAAAATGAAATAAATTTAAAAAAATGTTGTATGCACCAAGTAGCATGCAAAAGTAGCAAAATATACTAAATTTACTTCCACAGTAATTTTTTAGAAGAAAATTTACCTGTATAATAATTTTATAAAATTAAATTTTGCACAACAATTTTCGTTACCTAATGAACTGCTACGAAAAAAATTATACATTCATGGTGAAGAATAAAGTAATATTAAGTGGTGATCCTATTTTTTAGACGAAATACATTACACGCGCTGCGAATATGTAAATACTATTATCTAAACGATTCAGAAATAAGATCTAATTTATTTCAAAGAGTTCGGTTCTCTTTGTCCAAAAAATGAACAATTAGGTTAACGAATATTTTAAACGGGAAACAATATTTTTACAGTAATAAAGAGGCACGCAAAGTTTAAGAAAAGTCGGATACCCGTTAGATAAACGCGTTCCAGTGATGCTTTTCGAAATTAAACATTCCTGTCCCATCGTTCGGGGGATCAGTTCGCGTTATCCCGTCGCGTTCAACGCAATGAAAATGGGGTGGTGGTTTCCCCCAGAATAATTTGCAGTTTTCACGAACGACGGCGCAAAGAGGATAAGTTGGAAAGTAGCGACGCTCACATAAGTTAGTTAAAGTTAAGTTGTTCAGAGGGAAAATTTGTTTTTGCAAGCGGCCGAAAGTTGGATATATAACGAGCTTTATAACGATCCATGGCCACTTACGAATTTTTACGAAATTTTAATTCTCGTGCCGACCATGCATCCCTATCCCGTCACACTTATCGTTTCTAGCTGGCATCAGATTATTTTATGGCCCGACATGGCGTTATCGCGTTGCACACCCTCGCACCGTTACATTTATACATGTTTCTCTTGGAAATCTGACAGTTATTTGGTTTAGAGGTGCGAAAGAACTGTCATAATCAGGAAACATCGTTTGAAATTTCCTTGGATTATAAAATGATTTCGTATAATCGGTGAGTTACGTTTAGGACTCATTGGTTTGATGAAAATGATACGATGGCTTGAGAAAGATACAGACATGTTTGTCATCATTTTGAGGGAGTTGTTAATGTTTGGTAGACTGGAAAGTTTTGTACTGTTACTGTATTTTTAAGTACTGTTGTACATATTATTTTACTATTGTAGTACTTCACTTTTAATTTTCTATTATTATATCACTATTATATCATTTCTTTATTTTTGCCATTTTAATATTTTACAATTTTATTATTGTATTTCATTACTTCACTATTTCATTATTTCACCGTTTCACTGTTTCACTATTTCACCATTTCACCATTTCACTATTTCACTATTTCACCATTTCACTATTTCACTATTTCGCTATTTTATTGTTTCATTATTTCACTATTTTGAAATTTTTTAAATTTGAAGCGTTGAAATATAGAAATATGATATTTTGAAACTCTGAAATTTAAAAATATAAATTTTTGAAGTTTACAAATTTAGAAATATAATATTTTTGAATTAAAAAAATGTAGAAATATACAATTTCTGAATTAAGAAATTTAGAAATATAAAACGTATAGAAATGTTCATTTGTTAAGTTCAGAGATTTTTAAATTTAAAAATTCCGATATTTACTAATTTATAAATTTTCAAATCTGAAAACTCAAAATTTAGTAACAGAACTATATCAAATTTTTATATTTTAAATTTTATGAATAGAGAATTTTCAAGTTTTCAACTTTTGCAATTAAAAAATTTTGAAGTTTATAAAATTCAGCTGGTAACTCAAAGTTGTAAGATTTATAAGTTTAAGAATATAAAAATTTTATATTTTTCTATACCATTTTACTTTTAAACCTGATATATGAATTCACCACTGCACATATTAATAAACGGGCAACACCCTCTAAAATATTGATTGATTGATTAATTTTATAAGGGCTTCGACTGCTGTGTTCATTGGGTCGCCTAAAATATTGAAAAGTATATAAAGAACAAAATGTAGTTGTGTGTATATCATAGTTGTATACATCACCTGTTCTATAAATTTATATTCTATTGATATTGTTATAATTAATATTATTATCACATTGGATCAATAACTAAAACTACTAAAATTATGTAGGATAGGAGGGTAAGGAGAAATAACACTCGAGTACGTTTTAACAAACAAAAGAGATTAACAATATACATATATATTTAAGAATGCACACAAAGAAAGACACACAACACTTCGGACGGCACTGCTTTCCGTCGAAGCTACACGCAAGAGAGTAAAGTCACGATTGACCCGCAAGTCTTTCGCACGCGCCAAACGCCGTTAAAACAAAAGACGATCGCTGATGGAAAAAACCCATGTTAACGGTCATTCTATGGAAAAAACCATGACAGCACGTGGAAATAATCCTACAATTATTACAGTAATTAATATATATATTTATTTATACTTTATTGTTTTGTTTTTCTTTTTATTGCAACAAAAAGACCAACCAACTATCTTAAAGAACTGAAAAGAGGTTAGAAACGAAAGCACGCAATATCAGTGTCAAGCTCCACGCAAACTAGCAAAGTTTCAAGTAAATCTGAATTTTCGGACCGTTGAAGTTTTCTTGTTAGCACAAGGGTAGCTCAACGATATATCGGCATTCATATTTAACGCTTTCAAAATTGCAATTACTTCGTCTAGAGAAGTTATTTTCGCATTTGTCGCACTACGTTAAACTTGAAGATGTCGTTACAGTTGCTTCTTTGACAACGGTGAATAGAATAAGTTGCTTTTGTCGTGATTTCTTATCAAACTTGTAACGAACACGATACTTTCGTTCGTTTTTCAGTAAAGCCACTGGTCGTGCAGATTTTGACGAAGGAGCCTCGAGTTTCTGCTGACAAGAACTACAACGTGGAGTGCAGAACAAGTGGTTCCAGGCCAGAAGCAGTAATTACTTGGTGGAAAGCGAACAAGCAGATTAAGAAAATGGCGCAAAATGTAAGTTCCAGTAAAAGGAAGCATTGAGTCGTGTAATATAAAATATCAGATTTTTCGAGAGAAAACGATAGTTGCTTTTTTAAATTAAAAAAAAATAGGTATAATCTGATAGCTAATTGTGGACGCAATTGCCATAAGTGTCCAGTTTCCTTGGAAATTCTGAGTTTAATACTCAAAGTTGATAAAATTATTCTTATTGTATTTCGTGTACAATAATTTAAACGAAATATGTTGTTAGATATATGCAAAAATTTCGCTAATTGGCAGAGACAATGATTTAATTTATTAGATAATCTAATCATTGAATTGTGGCAGAAAAAAATGCGGATTTTTGCACTTAACTTTCAACCAATTTAGGAAATCATTTTCATTAAATTTTATTATTGTCGTTAAATTTTGTTATTGTTACCAAATTCTATTATGGTCATTCAATTTTACTCTTGTCATTAGACATTATTATTGTCATTAATTTTGTACCTATAATTGACGGGTTAAAATTTTTTAATGTTTATTTCCATGTTATAAAATCAACTATTTAGTATGTAATAATTTAACAATCAATTTCTTGATGAATATTAAGATTTTTTTATTTCGTCGATCAAATTACTATGCCCAAAGAAAAATGCAATTATATGAATACAATTTGCGATGATTGTAATAATTTGCTATTGAATCGGAATTTGGCAGAATCCAATAACGTAGATTGCCGTGTAATGACTCTGAATCAATATTCTGATTCGAATTTTGCAACTGTGTTATTATTAAATGTTGCGAAATTATTTGTTGCATTTCCTGAAGTTGCGTGAATTTGCTTATGCAGATTGCTGTTAAAATGCTTATAGAATATTCAACAATTCATTTTTAAATGTTAAAATCATGACTGTATCTTCATGTATGTAAAGTTATAGGTTATAAAGTAATCACTGTAATTTTTCGATTACATTCGGCAGTCGATTGACAAATGGAATGGAAATTAGTTATTTTTTTTTATTTGTTAGTACAAAGAAATATTTATCTTTCACCGCAGTAAAAATGTTTTATTATTTATTGATTTATCTAATATCTATTTGCTTATTTATTAATTAACTATTTATCTCACATTTCGTTACAAAATTTTTTATATTGATTTTTACAGTTCAATTTTATATCAATTACTAAATTTACACCTTGCTATTATATTCTATTAAATTTTTTATTATTAGAATTAAATAATTTTGCCTCGAATATGAAATGAAGTAAACTAAAGCAACGGACATTAATTTATACTATTATTTAAATAATCTTGCAATCGTATTCTAATACATTATTTAAATAAATAATTAGTTATTCGGATTAGCAAAAGATTGATATGCTAACAATATGTATATTAAAGAAGCGGCCAATATTGACGTTTGAAAGTTTCGGTTTTGGCGCGTATGCTGATGGCGCCACGAATCGCATAGAAAGGATCGACGATCTTCCTGTTATCGGTCGCGTCCCACTGCGCGTGCTTCCATTGAACAGTACAGTCGTTATACAATAATATAATAAAAAATTATGTGAAAGCAGTATTTAAATAAAAAGAAATAATTCGTGTAATTTTACATAAATATTTCGAAGAATTAATATTTTGTCCATCGTTAAATAAAAGTAATATTTTCATTTAAATTACAAAGTTTTAATGATGTAACTTTTTTGTATTGATTTTTAAAATTTTATATCAAATACTAAATTAAAACTTACTATGTTTTAGTAAAACTTCTTTCTTAAATATAAAGTTAAAAGAGAACTGAAATTAATACATTATCATTAAATGAGAACATGAAATTAATACAACGATTAATTTGTATTGAGTTATTGAGATATGCAAAAAAATTGACGTGTAATAAATAAAATAACAAATATTCATCCAAACATAGCAATTACTTAAAAAAATGAATTACAATAATTTTGCATAAATTTTATTGCAGAGAATTTGAATTGTGTCTCTTTTTAAATAAAAGTTATGTTAACTTTTCAATTGAGAAGTCGTGTCAGTACAATTCACGAGATCTAAATTCTAAAGAAAATTCTCTAAATCAGTTCGTCACGAGGTTTCGTAGTTCTCGACGACTCGTCAGGACATTGAAGCAGTGAAGTTATTTCGTTTTTTCCTACAAGTAGTCTGCTTTTTCCTGTGCTCTTTTCTGTCTTCGCCTCGATCGACTTCTACCAACATTTTCTTCATAGCTGACGAAGCGAACGTAGAAGTTCACGAAATAAATCGTTGAATACCTTCCTTTTGCCTTCCCGTCTTTACTTTTCTCAATAAATTACAGATCTTACTTGCTTTTTCTATTTACGACGCTGTTTTTTTCCGATATATCGGAACAATTTCTTTAAACGTTAACTTTGTTCTGCGTAACTGCTGCACAACCTGCGAGACCAGATACAAGCAATCGTGCCCTCAGCGATGTGGTACACGAATGTGTAATTAACATTTATGTGTCGACACTTATAAGCATTGATAATGAATTTTTTAGATGAAAATTTCGTGTATTTTTAAATTTCTAATTTTGTATTTTTGCAAATACAAAGTTGTATTCAAAAATTGTTAAGTTTCTATTTCTTCGTATAAAGAACGGTTGTATTTATCAATTTTTAAGTTTGTATTTTTGCAGATACATGAAGCATCTACATTTCTAAATTTCGATAATTTTCAACTATTCGAACTAGTAAATTCAAATATTCCTAAATTTGCAATCTTGATATTTCTGTGCGTTTAAATTTCTAAGTTTATCAATTTCTAAGTTCACATTCAGATTTTCAAATCGTTATATTACTGAATTTAAAAATTTGTTAATTACAATATTTCTTAATATTCAAGTTAAAATTTATAAGTTGTCAAGTTTTTAATTTTTAAAATTAGAAATAAGAAATTTCCAAATTGTATTTGTAAATTTGAAAATTTTAAATTTCAAAAATGATTAGACTGATTCAATATCATATGAAACATGCCGTAGAAAATTAAAATATATTGTATTAATTTTACTAGTAACTTTGTCACATTTTATTTAAATTTTATATATAGTGTCATTTCGAATAAATCTAACGTAAAATTAAAAACATAGAGTTCAGTACAAATGTAAAATCAAGTAATTGAGAAATATATTTTAATCACTTATAATTAAATGTCTAATGTTTATGTAGAAATATGTATAAAAAAATGTATACATATATTGCCTCAATTGTGCATATAATAATAAGTGTTTATTGAATGGTTTATTATTTTTTAACCAGAGATTAATCCTAAAAACCTTCAAACTTTCAAATAAATTTTAAGTTTACTTCTAATTTTTGTGGATATACAAAAGTAAAAATATCTTGCTCCAAAAGTAATGTACATAAGTATACATATTAATTAATATTAATATTTTCACTAATTTGTTTAATCTTACCATAAAAATATGTACATTTATTGAATTGAAAACAAAAACATTATGCAAGAAACTCACAATAAAAATGTTTCGTTCATTTGTATTCGAATATTATGAAGTTTGCTCTTCCTTCTCTGCTTTGCTCAATTTCAATATGAATTTAAATAATACGAAAAGTTGTGTTTGGAATGAATATTTGAGGTTTCTATATGAATTCTGAAGGCTTTGTTTCTATATGAATTCGCGTGACGTACACTTTTTGTCCTTTTTATTCTTGTTTCTGTATGCTAATGAATAATGCAGATGCAGTAATAGGTTCGAAGAAAACGGAACGATCACTATTAATAAGTTGATTGCCACATTAGAAGCAGCAATGTCTAGTACAGTACAGGGTAATATTTGTTGCAGGCAGTAAGGTTTTATTTGTTAATCCGATGCTTCAATTTAATATTTCAAGTGATTCATAATGTAGCGTTATCTAATATTTTCTTTGTCTCGTCTTACAATTATGCATTTTATTATAAATGCGATTACGTGATTTTAGTTTTTAGTTTGTAACTTTATGATGATGTTGGCCTTAAATTAACTATCTTGAAATTTTAAACCTTACAAATTTTCAAATTCTTAAACTGTCAAATTGTTAGACTCTCAATTTCTCAATTTCTCAATTTCTCAAATTTTCAAATTCTCAAATTTCCAAATTTTTAAATATTTTAATTCTCAAACTCTCAGATTTCTAAATTTTCAAATTGTCAAATCCTCGAATATTTCAATTCACAAATCCACAATTTTTCAGATTTACAACTTCTCAAATTATTGCATCCACAATTTTTGAAACCTTGAACTCCTCGAATTTTTTCAAATTCTTAAATTCTCAAATTCACAGATCCCTAAATTACAAAATCCCTAAATCCCCAAATCGTAAAATCTTCAAATTCTTAAATTCTCAAATTCCTAAATTTTCTACTTTTCAATCTTCCATATATTCGAATTCTCAAATTACAGTAAATATTCGATATGTGCACCATTCTCGGGTCTGAACTGGTGCAGATATCGTACAGTTCCTACGTTGATTGATGTTTTGCCGAACGTAGAAAAGGACAGCGAGCGAAGGATACCGAATGTAAACAAACGGAAACATACTAAGGGATAATACTAATGAGTAAAACTTCTTTATTTTCCATTTTTTCGTTATCCAACTTTTACTAATGTATTCTTCATACTTTTCCGATTAAAATAAGACTAAACACTAAATAATTTAGACTATGTATAGTACATATTCGATATGTGCACCATTCTCGGGACCGAACTGGTGCAGATATCGTACAGTTCCTACATTTCGAGCGAAGGAGACTGAACGTAAACAAACAGTGACCTACCAGAAGGACACTCCTAATGCAAGAATAAAACTTTTTTATTTTTTATTTTTTTTTTGTGAAATTTTTTCCATCATATTTGTAACATTTTTGTCGTTAAAATGAGACCAAACACGACATACTTCGAGACATATTTACTTGTAATTTCAAGTGTTACGCGTACATCGATGATTTTACTCTAATAAGATATTGCAAGTAAATATAACTTAAATTACGTCGTGTTTGGTCTCATTTTAATCAGGAAAATGTCTCGAATATGATGGAGAAAGTTATATAAAAAAATGGATGAAAAATAAAAAAATTAGCAATGCTCAAGTATTGCAAACAATCGAACAGACTTTTGATCTTTGCCGACTGCTACGATCGTAGCGTCTCTCTCTTTTTGACTCGCTATCCTCTTCGACGTGAGAAACTTTTATCGGCAATTACACCAGTAAATATAGTCCAAATTATGTCGTGTTTGGTCTTATTTTAATCAGAAAAATGTAAAGAATCTATTGGTAAAAGTTGGATCTCGGAAAAATAAAAAATAAAAAAGTTTTATATTTGCATTGGTATTGTCTCACGGACACACTAAGGCTCGGATCAATTTACATTTCTCGGCGATCGAGCTTCTTGGCGTCTGAAGGGGTCTTCCCCCCAGTGGTGGGGATAACTTTGGTGCACATATCGTACAGATCATTTGTGCACATATCGAATATTTACTGTACTATTTTCTAAATTTTTTAAATCATCGGATGTTAAAATTAACTTTTCAGATTGTACAGTTTTCAAATTCTTAATTTCTCAACCGTCCAAAGATTTAGATACTCAAATTCAAAATAAAGAAAAAAAATATTGAGGCATTAAATATTTTATCAGTTGGAGACTTAAATTGTGAAATTTATTTTTCTAACATCACTTATTATCTATTCTATTCCTTGTTATGATAACCTAACCTAACCGTAATACATACAAGGGTTAACCAGTTATGTGTGTTTGACGACTATATCCGTCATGGAGATGTGGCAGAATTTTGTGTCATGACGACCATATCCGTCATGCGTAAAATTTTGTTACAATTTTGATATTTAAATTGTAATTGTGGCGAAAACTAAATTATATTCGTAAATTGTAATATGTTTAAAATGTTTAGAGGTCAACACGAAATGAAATAAACAAATACAAAGTGTAAATGATTTGAGATGGACTCACACACTGGTGAGCGCTTTGCAATAAGATCGCCACAGTTAATTGGTTAAACGTTTATTTACTTGTGGACCTATTTCGAAGGTTATTTTTATTAAATGTCACTTGTTATAATTATATAACAAAAATTTCTAAATTTTATTCAAGTAGGTTCATATTATTGCAGCGTCTGTTAAAGTTTCTACTGTCACTTGATTTTGTGTTATAAAAATAAAAAATACGAAGAAAGTGTTATTAAAGTTTATAGATACAATGAAAGTACTTTCATGGCGTATTCTGCCTGCGTACAAATAATTGGCGCGAAATTTGATTTACTTTATTACTTCAGCTCGTTCTAAATACAAAACAACCATCTTTCTTTAATCGCTTTAACCTTATCACAGTAAGTAGTTCGTTATGTCTGCAACCAGCAAATAAATAAAGGGGTTACACATTGCGAAGTATTGTCAAAAGTCAGAGCACTGTGAGGCGATTCGTGAAAGATCCGATTTATTTCGCGTTCCTCTCGGGAGAGAGGGTCGCAATTTCTACGTGGATAACTTTTGGCTTACTCGTACTTCCGTCGACGTAATCGTGACCATAGTCCGTACGCAATCTCCCTGCAGAATACATCGATGCTCCTGTTCGATTGTCCGGAGAGCTTTATCGTGAAATTCGATCGCTTTGCAGCGAAGCGGACTGAAAGCGCTATGCACCGAAGCTTACCGAGAGGAATCGTCTCGCGGTAGATTGAATGGACATTTTAGGTAGAAATAACTCGTGTCATCAACAAATATGTATTTCCTCTGGTTCTTCTGCGTTTACAAGGAAACCCCGGAGATTGATACACGTCAATTTTTATGAAACTTTCCAATAACTTTACAATTGTTCGTTGAACTTATTTAACATATTAACCTACAATTTTTTAGGTGGTCGCGACATTCATAGCTAGATAATTATTGCTACAAAGGCAACTAAAGAAAGTTAAAACGTTAAGCATATTTTGTTTTTAGCGATCCTTTATTATACAAAATCCAATTTAATGTAAAAATAGGAGTCGGATTTATTATATTTCAGCTGTAGTATGCATCACGAGTGTGATACTATAGGGCAAGGGGTTAAGAATGTAATTCTTTTTACTTCAAGAGGGTATACTAGTCTAAACCCTTAAAAAATTATTTCTTTTTTACATTTTCTGAACGTAGACATTTGTTGATGTAAAACAGTGGAAGGATTCTTTGAATTCGTGAAAATGACAAAGTTGCATATAGTTAACGAAGAAATGTAGCCCGCAGCATGCAACCATTCTCACATAACAAATACGAGAACCTTTAATAGTGTTTTGATACAACATCTTATTATATAACTGAGGTGATATCTCAAACTCTAGACGACTAGTTGACTTGCAATTTGATATATACTATCGCATGCTATCATCTGAACTAAAATGATGTAAAAGATAGAATTTTTGCTATTTATGTTATCTTGCTAAACATGAAAAAAAGTCAATAGAATGTATGTCCAAAATTCAAAGTGTCGCCATTTTGTAAATCTTCAAGCCATAATCACAATAATACTAATAAAAAATCCTGTTTATTTTTTTATTTCAGATAAATAGAATGATCAGAATCGTAGCCAGTAGATTTTTTTTAAAATGAAACCAGTTCAAAAGCACATAACTTAATTAGATTCTGTTATTTTTACTTGAAAAAAAAATTGTAAACATTCATAAAACGTAAATAAATAGATACGAAAAATGTTAATATTAGGGAACTTATATTTTATTTGTAAACAAATTCCTAAAAGCACCAAGAAAATATATTTTTACACCTAAGGGTAAGATCAAGCCTGTTATGCGAGTCAATCTATATAACTATTTATAAACGTGTGATGCTTAAATTTTCATACGAATTTGTCATATATATTATTAAGAATTTGTTCACTAACCTTATTGGAAATATTTATATTAACTGTTTAGAACAATAAATAATAAATATAACAAATACTGTGAAAATATTTAGTAAGATTTGTTGAAAACAAAAATGCTATCTAATAAAATTTTAAACTGCTTCAAACAACGTGTTAAAAAGTTCGAGTAAATGAAACGTGTGGACTGTAGAGGAAACAACTTTCATATTTTATGGAGGATTAACGGCGAACATTCTTATAAATTAATGGTTACGTGTTCGAATCGCACAGTAATCTTTTTTATTTTCTGCAAAATTTCATTTTTATTACTCTTTATCCATTTAAATGTCAGTTTATTAAAATTCATTTAGCAATTTATTAAAGTAATTGTTGAAAACGTAAGGGAAATAACAGAAAAACAAATCGAATTGGGATTGATTAAATATATTTATTCATAAACACAAATATACAATTCGTAACACACTAGCGATAGGAATAATATGTACAATAATATACAATAATATCGAACACTATAAACAATTTCGAATAATATGTGTTAAATAATACGAATTAATTTGGAAAACGAATAATAATCGACAAAAATAAGGAACGTGAAATCACAATAAACTAATTAACAAAGGAATCAATCTTGGAAAATGATTTTAACGATAATTTGAATGAGGCGAGGCAAGGGCGTAAGTACGATCGAATTGCGAGGCGTCTATCGAGCGAACGAACGAACGAACGAATGATAAGAGCGACTCGATCCGTAGCGGCACGGACCTCGCTGAGTCACGTGGTCCTACCCCCACTACGGACGATATCGATCCGAGAACGATTCAAAATCCTGGTGGCTTTGCTCTTAGGTTAGCCTGTACGTCTCGGAAAATTACCGAAGTAATTTCCGTCCGTCGACCCTCACAACAGGAGATGCAAAGCATCATCCCTCACGGGGCTTCATGGAGGCCTCAGAGGGACGTAGAACGCCCCCCCTAGCCACGGCTTGTCGACCACAGGGACACATAAAGCGCCCCCGCGCCGCAAAGAGATCACCTACCAGTCCATAACATAACAATAAATTATAAGCAATCAATAATTAACAATTTTGATGCCTCACATTTCCACTCGTTACCCCTTTGCATTCTTTTCAAATGTCCTCATAACTCAAAATTATTACATGTACAACACCAAATCGCGGCAAACTAAAAAATGCCGATAATTATCAACTAAAATGAAATATTTCACGTTCCTGTCATCAACATCCTCCTCCCCGTACAAAATAAAGTTAATTTTGTACATCCGGCGAGGAAGATGCCAATTTTATTATTTTATGAGCTGGCCGCGTGAGTTCTCCCGACGTGGTCTTCACTTTCACGACCCTCACTTGGTCGTCCGACCCCGGAAAAACCTGCGAGATGGTCCCCCGCAACCAGGAATTTCTCGGGGCTTGGAAGTCCACGATGAGAACTAAGTCCCCTATGCTGAGGCGTCGGCTCTTGTTGTGCCACTTCGTTGTTGGGATAAGTGTCGGAAGATATTCTCTCAACCACCTTTTCCAGAAGCTGTCGGATAACGCCTGCGCCGTTCTCCACTGTTTTTTCAAACACGTCATCTGGGCCTCATACCTTGGGAGCCTGATTTCACCAAAGAATGTCCCGAGTGCTTTATTTCGGTTAGTAGCACACGATTCCCCGCAGGACTTGCCCTTTGCTCGGCTTCGCTGTTCCGCTTAAGATATCGGCGGAAATTTGGTCTAACTCTACGTTAAAACCGAGCTCGTTTGTCTTCGTATTCCAGGAGAGTCCTAAAACCTTCTCTCCTCCCCAGTCGCAGATTCGCATATTCTTGTGATCTACGGATCTCCTCGTACCCGATACGGATTTGAGGACAGACGCGCAGTTGCTCGCCCATCCGTGCATCTTGAAATTGGCGCGCGCATTAATTTTGTTACGTCTGCCACCATTTTCGCGGCTTCTTTCGCTGTCTTACAGCTAGTCAGGAAATCGTCCATGTAGCTGTTTTTGATTATATTTCGGGATGCGTCCAGCGTAATTTCAGAGAACTCCGTGGCGTTCTTATCTTTAACATATATCGTGTTGCATGGAGATGACTTAGCGCCGAAAAGGAGACAAGTCATCTCGTAAGTATCAGGTCTGACATCGCATTGTTTGCCACTCCATAAAAATCGCTGAGCTCCGCGATCCGCGTCTCTTACTTTAATACGCATGAACATATCTTCAGTGTCCGACTTAATCGCGATATCATATTGCCGGAAGCGCACCAGTATTCCTAACAATGCTTATTAACTCTGGATCCGTATCCAATAAATCGTTCAAGCTCACACCCTGTGCCTTTGCGGCAGCGTCGAAAACTAATCTCAACTTCTTTGGCTTGAACTAATCTTACACCAAAATGGGGTAAATACCAGGTGAACGGTCTGCGCACCTCGTCATCTACTTTCCTCGCGTAGCCATTTTCTATAAGGCGCTCCATTTCTTTATAGTATAGCGATGCATACTCAGGATCGCTATCTAGCCTTCTCACAAGCGAAAAGAGACGTTATTGCGCTGTGACTCGCCTGTCCACCTTTGGAAGCGGGTTCCTAGATCATAGTAGGCCCGTCTTCTATAAGAATCCTACCCTTCTTAGGGCAGCGTCAACTCGCGGACCACGCGCTCCTATAGAACGCGAAACTGTGTCATCGATCAATGAAATGGTTGAACCCTCGTCCAAAAGGGCGAGGTATCGATACACGAAACTGGTCCGATGACGCGCACTGGAACGATTTTTAACAGTGCGTTTGAATCCTGGAGTCATTTGTTCTTTTCCCTGTTCTCCGCCGCATTGCCCGAAGGACCCGCACGCTCAGTTCTATCCTCTGCGCCAGTCGCCGTCTTCCTGGTTTATATCTGCGATTTCCTACCTACAGCACGCCTCGGATTATGCAGCAGATCATGGTGCCTAGAATTACAAGCAGAACAATTTTTCGCAGTACAAGTATTTTGGAAATGATCAGAACGCAAACACTTAAGACATAACTTATACTTCCTCGCTATATATCAACGACGTTGAGGTGTATCCTTGGCGAAGCTCCTACACTCCGGTAGACTGTGATTATTTCTGTTGCACAGAACACACCTACGAGTCGATCTCGTATTCCTACTGGACGAATCCTGGCTACATTCTCCGTGCACCACGGTATATGTCGCACCTATTGGGTCTCCGTGACAAAGACGCCAGTTTTCACGGCTAACTCGGCTTCTCGATATAAGAAGTCCGATAATTTCTCCAGATCCGACTGTTCTTGAGTTGCCTCTGCGGCATATCGATTGTATGCGTATCTTAACGCAGATGGTAACTTGCCGCTGATATTTCCAATTAAACCTGGACTATATAAGTAACCAGTCAGCTTAAACGACTTAAAAGCCGCCACAGCGTTTTTGAGATTGCTGGCAAATTCCATAATGTTAATTTTTCCAGAATCTACCGCAGGCATACTCTTCAAATCGCTAACAATTTTCTCGGCTATAAACCGTTTGTTGCCATAATGCAACTCCAACACATTCATCACGGCCGCCGCATCTCCGCTCGTGGCCAACAAAATCTTGACCTTCTCGCGCGCATCCCCCTGTAGGGCTTGAAATAATCGCGCAATATTTTCGCGATCGTTGTATCCCCCGGCTACCGAAGAAAGCTCGTAGGCCTCCTTGAAGTGCAACCACTCCAAGGGGTTACCGGAAAAAGTGGGCAATTTTCCGGAGCTCGTTAATCGATTTAGTAAGCGCGAGCTTCCTTCGTTTAGCATCGATGCCTCTCGAACCGAGCGCAGTGTGCTCTCGATCGCCTCAACCAAACGCATGGTAGGATCGGCTTGGTTGTTCGTCACCGTGTTTCGCGATGTTGAAGGGATTGGAGTAGATGCGCGGTTAACATATTCGTCCCTTATTTCAGAGCAAGGAGATGATGCTGTATCTTCAGCCGGTACAGCGTCGCCTCTGACCGAACCACCCTGTCGCACATCGTGCGCAGGGAATGTGCCTCCTCGTGGGATATTGTCTCTACTACCCGAAGGAATCGGCACAGAAACTTGTCCCGTATTCCCGCGGCTAGTAGTGGCTTCCATATCGTTGTTTCCGCTGTCCACCGGTTGTGTAACCTTTCGTGGACGACCCCTTTTTCGCGGAGGTTCATTCGCGGTAACTACGCTCCCTCCTCGCTTTCTTTTAGGAGGCATTGTATGGTATTGCAAAAATAGAACGGACTTAAATATTCAATTATTCAAATCAAATCAAATCCAAAATCAAGTCCAAAATCAAATCCAAAATCAAATTCAATTAAATCAGAAAAATCGAAATATTTAATTAATCCCGAAAAAATCGAAATATTTTATTAATACCGAAAAAATCGAAATATTTAATTAATCCCAAAAATCGAAACAAAACAAGAACCCGGCGTAATGTCCCGGGTTTCGGCACCAAAAAATATGTTGAAAACGTAAGGGAAATAACAGAAAAACAAATCGAATTGGGATTGATTAAATATATTTATTCATAAACACAAATATACAATTCGTAACACACTAGCGATAGGAATAATATGTACAATAATATACAATAATATCGAACACTATAAACAATTTCGAATAATATGTGTTAAATAATACGAATTAATTTGGAAAACGAATAATAATCGACAAAAATAAGGAACGTGAAATCACAATAAACTAATTAACAAAGGAATCAATCTTGGAAAATGATTTTAACGATAATTTGAATGAGGCGAGGCAAGGGCGTAAGTACGATCGAATTGCGAGGCGTCTATCGAGCGAACGAACGAACGAACGAATGATAAGAGCGACTCGATCCGTAGCGGCACGGACCTCGCTGAGTCACGTGGTCCTACCCCCACTACGGACGATATCGATCCGAGAACGATTCAAAATCCTGGTGGCTTTGCTCTTAGGTTAGCCTGTACGTCTCGGAAAATTACCGAAGTAATTTCCGTCCGTCGACCCTCACAACAGGAGATGCAAAGCATCATCCCTCACGGGGCTTCATGGAGGCCTCAGAGGGACGTAGAACGCCCCCCCTAGCCACGGCTTGTCGACCACAGGGACACATAAAGCGCCCCCGCGCCGCAAAGAGATCACCTACCAGTCCATAACATAACAATAAATTATAAGCAATCAATAATTAACAATTTTGATGCCTCACATTTCCACTCGTTACCCCTTTGCATTCTTTTCAAATGTCCTCATAACTCAAAATTATTACATGTACAACACCAAATCGCGGCAAACTAAAAAATGCCGATAATTATCAACTAAAATGAAATATTTCACGTTCCTGTCATCAACAGTAATACAATTAAAAATGTTTAATTGTGATAATGTTAATAGTATAATGATAATTTTTCTTATATAATCACTTTAAATTTTCATATATGAATAAAATTATTCACATTTTTATATGAATTTTTATTTGAATAATACATTATAATACATTCTGTATTCGCATTAATTGCAAGTAAACAACGTTAAATATCAAACCAAAATAACGAAATTTCAATCAACATTTTCATCAAGAAAAATCTTTTCCAAACTTCGAATTACGATTCTAAAATCAGAAATAATATATTTCAGTGAGACATCGAAAATTTAACGATCAAAATGTCGAGGAATTTCAAAACAGTTTGCATTTGCCACAGGAGTTAAGCAAACTTGTATATAATTTCTATTGCACTTTAGCGTGGTTCACCTCTCTATAATTGTTTGATGGAATTCAATCAACTGAGTTTTTTATATTTCCCAATAACACGATTTGTGCCATTGGTTTCGTTCTGAATGAGTACCTTGTTATATTTAAAACAATTAAATCGACGCTTGACACCACTTTTTCGGCTTGTTTCACCAGCAAAAACTGTTTTTTTCGAAAATTCGAAAAAATACATGTCGCTCAGTGTTTCTTAGTGAAAGCGATTAAAATGTTAGGGTAACATTCACTTATGATTCGAGTTGTTTATAAGTGTATAATATTGAGTTTTATCGCTGTAAAATGTTTTACAAAAATGTTAACTAAACGTTTTACTATCTCTCAAGAAGACATTCGATTCAAAATTTCATGAATGCAAGTAAAAATACCGTGTTTTTCAGATGTGAACGTTAGCTAATGGCCAGTTTTTCAAATATTTCTAAAGAGAATAGTCTTTCAATAAATTTGTACTATCAGTGTAGTTTAAAATATCCTAGAAGAATGTATGTAAAAGATTTAGTTTCAGAAGATATTTCAAAGATATGTTCAAACAGATATAGAAAATTTCGGAATCGAACTGCGAGCATAATAATCTAAGCACACAAAAAATACACAATATTGAATATACCAGATGGATTTGAAAAAATAAACTCAGTCTGTAAAGAATAATATCCTATGTATGTAAAACATCCAACATACCAAAAGTAAATAGTCAAATTTTTTTCATAAAATACAGAGTAATTTTTATTACTTCTCTCTGAAATTTCGAGTAATCTGTTATTTTACACGACGTGTACTCTTTTACATTGACTTGTATACAGGTCAACGGCAGCGAAATAATTTTTTTCATTAACATGTATACTCGTCGAACGTAGTTAACTAATTAATCATTGAACACAACACTTGGGGAGTTCCCCTCGTTAGGCACGTGTCTATTTTGCTCAGCGATAATTGCAGCATCTGAACCAAACAAAATATTCTAGGATTTTTTCCACCTAAAGCGCCCATTTCACTGTGCGTCAGTCAGGTGAAGGTGAGACAGAAAATAACTACACGCGACAGGGTGTGGAAGAGATAGAAGGGAAGGTCACAGTGTCGAGAGATGAAGGGAGACACAGAATGTGGAGGAGAAGCGATGATGCGACACTCATCCTGACGAACCGTTACCTCCATTCATCGCATTCGCGATACTGATGTGAGATACGCGGCTTTTCTCGATACGTATGCCTACTGGCGCTATCATTAAAATGACATCACGGAAGCGGAAGGGTTAGAGAGAAACAGCGAACTCGAACGTAGAGGGCGGTAGTCGCGACTCGCCTTCATTCTAACGGTTTCGCCCTTTATTTTCCTCAGTTCCACGCCACTGCGCCATAAATCCTAAAAAATCGTTAATCTCTTTCGTCCCTTTTATTTTCTCGTCCCTTTTCTGCGGCAACGCGTACCAGTACCGAATGGATTTTCATATTAAACCGGTGACAAATTGTTCAGACGGCTTCGCTGGCGACGGCCAACCTGTGAAATCTGTTTACTATTTAATTGCTCGCCGTTACGGGCGTTAATCTCGACGCAATCGACGGTAACTTGTAAGAAATGAATAGAGTTTAATGGAAAACTGTTACACGGAAACGTATTCGTGAAACAATACGAAATACGATTGGAAAATCGTATAAATCGTCAAAAAACTCATGGCTGGATGCTGACGAGTTTATTTGTATTTATATAAATAAATTTTCACAGTAATTTACTAAAGTGCAAAGTCGTGTAAATTGTTGTTTTTACTTTTACACCATTTTTACATCAGTTGAACGTTTTGCAACATTTGTATTGCACGTTACTATTTATTTTGTCAGAATATTTATGTAGCTTAATTCTATTATTATTGTTTAAGTACTGTTATTTAAGTAGATATAGTTATTCATATTAACATCTAGACACAGTTCTAAAGGTATTCCTGTTAGTTCTTATTTGTTTTACTATCAGTCAAAATTTTAAAGTTGAACAGAAATTAATAAATGATTAATATTTGTAAAATAAGTAGTATGATATAAAAATATCCCATTCTATGTATAATTATAAATACACAAATAATGCAAAAGTAATGCAAAAATGAATTATATTCAGAAACGCTAAATATTTAATAGTAAGAGCAATAAATATATTGCATATTGAACGACAGATTTTTCTACGACCGTTTAATCGCAATTTCACTTCGTGTGTGCTTTTCATATAACAAGTCTTCTTTCCGGGTTAATTTATTAATAATAAAATTTCTTTGAAAATTAAATCAAAGCTTCATTTAATTGTAACCCAATACTATGCATAATTTGTTTTGTGAAGTTAGATATTTATTTGTTCTTTGTAAACAGATACGTTGATAGCTTTGTTATTATTTACTTCTGATAGCTGCTGTACAACAGTTATTAGCATTTATTAATAATATCGAATTACGTTTTGTCGGCAGTACGCATTGGAGAATAATCAAAGCCTCAGTATCCTAAGCTTCGTGCCAAGCATAGAAGACGATGGCAAATATCTGACGTGTCGGGCGGAAAACCCTTCTATTCCTGACAGTGCTTTGGAGGACAAGTGGAGACTGGACGTGCAGTATCAGCCAGTGGTAACCCTCAAGATGGGAGAAACCTTGAATCCAGATGATATCAAAGAGGGTGACGACGTCTATTTCGAGTGCTTAGTCAGGGCTAATCCGAAAGTGTACAAGCTTGCCTGGTTCAAAGATGTAAGTCCTGTCATAACACACCATTTTCTGACCGCTCTGTAAATAATAATTGTTTTATAACATTGTTTTGTAATATATTCTTATGTTTCACGATTTTTTTGCTGCTTGCATTTATCGGAGCTAACATTAAAATTTATCTGGAAAAAATAATAACGGACTCACATACATGTTTCGTATAATTCAGTTAATTCTGGACACTAGAAGTAATTTTCAGTTAGTAATACTTCTTCAATTAATATTGCTTAATAATTAAATGATTGATAATATTTATGTTTGTTCGGCATTTGGTTAAATTTTATTTTTATTAAGTACTATTAAATATTTTTATAGATATTTTTCAAAAATGCTTTAGTAGAGTGCAAAGATACAAGTTTCATATTTAGGAACCCAAATCTAAATATTGAAAAATGTTGCATGTATAAAACTCAGTATTTTTAACGTACTTTATAGATTAGTTTGATAATCTCTATTCTTCTATTTATACTCTGAGCACATGTGGGAATTAAACTGATGTCGACGATATTATTATTTAATAATATCGTTAAGCTTCGTTATTTAAAAATATAATCTCTTTGGGGGTTCAGAATAGTTCGACAAGATCAATTTTGTTATGACGGTAGAACACCATAAAAAATTGAATGGATTCTCTGCAAACATGTCATTATGGGAATATCTTCTACCTATTTAATTATTTACTGGACAACAATTTAATTTTATATTTGGAATTTGAATGGCTAAGAGTGTCACCTGTAATTAAACGTTTATTTATGTCTAATGTAATCGAAATCCCGATACTGGTACAAATATAAATTTAATGCAAATGTACCCTGAACCTAATTGAAATTCCAATTTCAAGGATAGCTCCAAATTTACTTCGAATTCAAATCTAAGATACATTTAACATAAATTCGGTTCAAATTCAAATCTAATAGAAATCTACTCCAAATTAATCGCAGTTCGTTTTCATACATATTTCGCAATATGACTTATTGATTTATGAATGTTCTATAGCAAGTCCCGTGTGTAATGGTCGTCACTGACATATATCAATTTATCATTGGTAAATTGAAGTTAAGTCAGTCAGTGACTTTATAGATAGAAGTTAATATGTCGTCAAAATTAACTTATAGAAGTTAAAAAACACTTAACCCCAAAAACACTTAATGCTAGAAACACTCAGTGAAATACATGTAATTTTAACCCAATAAATCACAAAGCTTAGAACTTGTGCATTCGATATAACCATGAGATACATGAATTTTGTATATCCCACAACAGAGTTTAACCGAGCATTATTTGAACTAATATTTACAATAATTTGATTCAATTCAAAATATTTTAATTTATTGAACTAAAACAATTGTTGATGACAAATAACTGTGAAAGACATTTCATGTTTTATTATGTGGTTACATAAATTAATGTGTTTATATTAATATATAATTAGTTTCTATTAACATGGAAAGAAAATTTGCAACAAAATTATGTTATCTCTTTCAGGGCAAAGAACTAAAGAACAACGCCACCGCAGGCATCGTCCTCAGCGATTATTCGTTGGTTCTTCAGGGTATCACCCGATACTCGGCTGGTGATTATACTTGTCTTGCTGCCAATAGTGAAGGAAAAACTGCCAGTAACCCTGTGACTCTTCGAATAATGTGTGAGTCTACATAATTCCCTTAATTGTAAAGATTTGTGTTACATTTTGCTTCTTTACAATTTTTACTGCCATTTAATTGATTTCTAGCGTAACTGTTTAAAATATTTTGTTATCAATTAAATATGATCACACACAATATTTTCAGGTTATATTAACTTATTTATAAAATTATTTTGAATTTTTTGTACAAAAGTTACATAGTCGGTGCAGCAGATAAATATGCTAATTAGAATTTGAAGAACGCGAATATTTTGATACTAATTAAATACAAATTATACAAATTTTTGCACTTTACATTTCGCAATTTTCTGTGCACAAATTAAAATTGGTGTGTAATAAATGTGCTAATTAAAATTGAAAAACATGCAACTCAATATTATAACTGTTTTGAAAGTTACAATAATTTATATAGGGTGATTCAATTAAGTGTATCATTTACTCGTAAACTGTTTGTTACATAAATAGATATTTGGTATTAAATACTTGTCACCTTATATCTTACAATTTCGTTTATTTCTATATCAGAAATAACCACGTCTCTGTGAAATGTGTTCTAAGCCATAGATATAACTGCACGTGTTAACGAACAAATTTTTAATTATTGAATTTTTGTACTATATTAATTTCTAACCCAATGTCTAAAATTAAATTTTACTCGATGCAGCTAAAACACTGAAAAATAAAAAAATACAATAAAAAAAACTATCAATAAGAAAATAAAATAGTAATAGTCTAATCATTACATTGTACGCACATATCGATATACATAATACCATCTTTATTACAATTACTTTTTGTAATAACAAACTTCCGCATAAGTTTATAATATAATAATGCGTATTATATCATGAAAAGATAAGTTTTTTATTTATTTAAAAAATAGAATTTCGTACATTATCTATGGTATAATTCAATTTTTTTTAAACATGTTCAACAGTTTATTTAAATAATCATTAATGAAATAAAAAAGGGCAGCAGTAATTATATTCATTTGAAAGCAGCAAACGAGTTCCTGATTAAATAGCTTTTTTATGACGAATAAATTATTAATATAATAGCCTTCTTTATTGAGAAAATTGATCGGGTATTCTTCATTCGTTATTGGAACAATTACCGGTGAATATTAAATGAATGAAAATTAATAACTCATATATGTAAATGCGGAATAATAATAGAAGAGAGGTATTTATTACTTATTTGTTGAAGACGGTTAAACTAGAAGTCACTTAAAATTTATTCATTAATAATTTTTATACTTATTTTTCGGTATTTATGTAATTTTTTTTTTTAATAATTATTGTAATAATTGTACATTTATGCAGTGTTTTTGATTTTTTGGTACAATTAAAAAAGATGCGAATTTAGATCCATGAATGTAGAATATAATATTGTTCTTTTGAATCTTCTTTTCCAATTAAATCTTTTATTTTGTGAATAAAATTGACAAGCACGGTGGAATAATCTAGGCAAAATGGTAGTGTAGGAAAACAGCGCGCCATTACATGTTTAAATGGTTATAAATTTTCAGTTTGGAAAATACAAGCATTTTGGAAGTGGAATTTTGTAAAAATACACATTCAACCATTTTAGTTTTCAAATTTATAAATTTAGGAATATTCTAATTTGAAATGTTAGAAATTTGGTTACTTGGAAATTCAGAAATGGGATTTCAGAATTTGAAAATACAAGGGTTAACAAATTTGGAAAATTAGGGATTTAAGTGTTTCGAGATTTGGTGATTTAGGGATTTCGAAATTTACGAACTTACGAATTCCGAAATTTAAGGATTTAGGGCTTTGGAATTTGGAGATATAGGGATTTGGAAATTTGGAGATTCAGGAATTGGAGGTTTTGGAACTCAGAAATTACAGGATTTGGAATTTTTTGATGTTTTGGAATTTAGGAATTTCAGAATTTGAAAATTTGAAAATTTAAGAACTTGAAAATTTTGAAATTTGGGAATTTAGGAACTTGCAATCCTCGGAACTTAAAAATTTGTGAATTATAAGATTTTTAAATGTAAAAATTAAAAAAATTGAAAACTGAAAACATGGGAATTTTGCGGATTTCAAATTGTAATTGATAGAAGTATCTACATGCTTTAAAATGAAATTTCATACAGAAGAACATTATTCTACATTTACAAATATATGTATTCACATAAATTTTGCTCATTTTTGTTTATATCACAATATTAAAAATACTCTGACGATTTTAACATTCAAGTATGTTTGCAATAAACGTAGACATAGTAATAATTAATAATTTAATTAGTGATTTAATATTATCCATTCAATCCAAATAAAAATTGTTAGAAGCATTTGTTATAAGTGCATTATACGAAATTCAGTTGATGTGATTAATTATAATTGTTTAGCAATTTGAATACATATCAAACTCATATTATTACAAATGAAATCATAGTCTTAATAGACTACGAACGTTTATACATCTATAATAGATCGACATATTATATAAAATAAATATGAATCATGTAATTAATATGATACGCAGTAGAGATTACGTTTGTAATTAATTAAAACCGAATAGTTAAAAAAAATTCAATCATAATGCATCGTTCATATTTACAATATATCGAAGCCAGCAAAATAAATATAATTTATGCTAATGGTGATTAAAAATTTAGTTATAATACATAATGAAATAAAAGTTTCCAATAAATAATTTTAAACGTCGAATAAACCGTTATATTATCATATTTTATACATAATAATCATATTTTTAACAGAATTCAACAAAAATTAATGTTACCCTTCGAGAAGAATAATTAACTCATATAAGTGTCGCAAAATATACTTTAAATCTTTATTTGAATTGTAAGTATGAAACTTCAAAAATTGTGCGATAGAGCCTTAACAAGCGTTGAAATAATTCTTCCAAAATGCATGAGATTTTCCAGCATCAGATTTTCAAATGTTACAGAGGAAATTAGTTAGCACTGAGCAATTTGGCGAAATGGTGCCTACTTAAACTGAATAACGACCCTAGAAAACCATCCGTGGAACTAAATTTGGAAATTCCGAAAGAAGATTAAAATGAATCTGAGCTATCACTAATTTTCCGGAATCCCGATTTTTGTTCGGGCAATTAAGTAAAAAGTCGTTGAAACAACGAGCAATTTTAGTTCCCTCGAGCCGGCAGAAATTTAATGCAAACAATAGTTAGCCCACTCATTAATCACCGGAACAACGGAAGAGGCGGCGAATAGAATTTCAGCTGGAGGTTGATATTCTCGGACCAATTCCCTAATTTGCCAGCTCTCACCTCGAGTCTTCGATAATTACTTAATCGATGGCAAGTAGCAGCCGAATAAGCGTACCGGGAATCGGGCTTGAAAGGATCCCTGGCTCTGGAATCAGCGAACAGGGTTCACGAGGGGATGAGGCGAAAACTGGGTGGATAGTTTTCTGTAAAACACACAGCACGAGTTATTCTATTAGAATGGTTGGTACCCCATTGGTGGTAGTCCAACGTATCTGCATCTTGTAAATGACCTAAGAGGGAAGGAAGGACTACGATGCATATTCAATGTATGTAAAGCGTAACTGAATATTCATGTGTGGGTGAACGCAGCTTGGCAATGTGCTAAGCTAGGCCAGTTAAGGGGTGGCTAGGGGTGTTCGGAACTGAAGGGAACCGCGATTCCATCCTAATGTTTTAACTCTCATCTTTGGTACACTAGCATTGATTCTCGTTTAGTTACCAAAATTATTCCAAGATTTTCATTTGTTCTTGAATTTAACTGACGATTTAATGTTTATACAACCCCTCGCATCGAATTAGGACCACGTACGAAAATTTCACTTATAGCTATAATATTATGTCATATATGGAAAATTCTTTTAGGTCAGGCAAAATTATTATTTAATATGTTCATTACGATACATAGCAATTTGTTATTATCGTGATAATAAATTGTGTGGGCGCAAGCGTTTACGTTAGACTCGAGTATCGATAGCGCGTGAGGTGAAATTTGGTGAATGTCATAGAAAATGTCTGTAGGCTAATCAGAAGACTACTTTACATCTCTCCAATCACATGATCTGAGTTGAAAACAATTACAGATATGTAGGAAAATAAGAGCATTATTCAGAATCCAGAGCATGCTGGATACAAGCTCACCAAAGTAAATGGGAATACAGGATGTTAACATGTGCTAATAATGTAATGTACTGTAGTAGAGTATCATGTCAGTAGCTAATAAATTATACAGAGTGTCTCACAACTAGTGTAGGTCCTTGAAATGAGAGGTAGCTCACTTGATTCTGAATAAGGTTTCCCTTTGCAAAAATGGGGTTTGGAGCTTCGTTTTTGAATTATTAAGGAAAAACACGGACCAATCAGAGCGCGAGGATTGCATGCGCTCAGCCACTAGGCTCGAAGCTGTCGCTCTCGCGTCTGCGCATGCGTAATCCTCGCGCTCTGATTGGTCCGCGTTTTTCCTTAATAATTCAAAAACGAAGCTTCAAACCCCATTTTTGCAAAGGGAAATTTTATTCAGAATCACGTCAGCTATCCCTATTTCAAGGACCTACACTAGTTGTGAAACTCCCTGTATAATTACACTTTGGACAGGCCTTTTAATTTTACGGAAAACGTGTAAAATAGTGAAAAATAACAGTTCTAATTCAATTAGACCAGGGACTTTAGAAGATGCATAATTAAGTGCATATTTAGAATCACACTACTGTATTCCATTGTAACTGTTTTACCAGTACCTATACAGATATGTCAACGGTGAAAGATTAATGGTTTAATGAGTATACTCGTAAGGCTAATATTTTGTTTTAAAGTCCAATGGTCTATTTCACGAATGCCTCTTCTTGTACACAGTTGGATTTCTCTCGCTGTTTTATGTCAGCTACTCTTATGAATGTAACAGTATTGTATATGTACTATTGTATAGCAAAGTAAGTCTCGTACGAGACTTCAAATGCTTAATAAAAAAAAAATATCGGAATACAGTAGTAAAAAATTTATTATTTGTTGAAGCACTTTAAGGAAATATTATTGAAGGAAAATTAGCGTTTCATAACAACCAAATTTGGAATTCTTCCAGCAAGATGGTGGGAATTCATGAGTGGCCATGCAATATTTAAAGAATAAGTATGGTAAGAAACTTATTGGCACATGAACCGCAATACGAGGTGTGACCCAAAAGAAACGAGACTCGGTGTGTATCTTGAAAAAACAATGGAATTGGCAGCAATTGTTTTTGTGGCATCATCCCACATACCTCCTCTATCCATGTTGCAAATTTCGATTGAATCGGTCATACCCTTTGGAAGTATTGCGTTATTTAGTGAACACGTGCAACTGCATTCTGCCGGAAAAATGTCTAACGTGAAAACCGAACAGCGAATAAACATCAAGTTTCTTGTAAAATTTGTTGAAATCTGTTGTAACATGTGATGAGACATGGATTTTTACCTATGACCCACAAAGTAAACGCCAGTCGATGCAGTGGAAATCTTCAGGACCCCCAAAACCCAAAAAAGCACGCATGTCAAAATCAAAGTTCGACATTGATGGAATTGTAATGATTGAGTGGTTTCCCAGTGATCAGGCTGTTAACCAACACTATTACATTGAAGTACTAAAAAGATTTAGTGAAAAAATTAGGAAAAAAAGGCCACAGTTGTGGAGCGATGGATGGCTGTTGCACCAGGACGATGCATCCGCTCACACGGCACTGTCTGTCAAGCAGTTTCTGACCAGCAAAAATATTACTGTGATGGGGCATCCTCCTTATTCATCTGATTTGGCTCCATGCGACTTTTTTTTATTTTCTAAAGTTAAATTTGGCTTAAAGAGAACCCATTTCACCTCAGTTAAAGAGGTTCAGGCAAAAACGGAGAATCTTCCGAAAGGACTTCCAAAAACCTCGTTTCAGAATTGTTACTAACAATGGCAGCGCCGAATGCATAAGTGTGTGAATGCTGAAGGGGACTACTTTGAAGGTGATAATGTCACGGAGAACTGATTCTATAGGTACAATGATTTATTGGACCAGTCTCGTTACTTTTGGGTCACACCTCGTATCTTGGCCAACTAACTCAGCCGATCTAAATCCCTCGATCTTTTCTGTAGAGTTATTCAAATATAAAATTTGTTGAAATTTTATAAATTTCGAAGAGAATCTAAAATAACGGATAATACAGCAACATGCAACAATGCATGGTAATAAAGAATTGAAATTTAGGAATTTAGGAATTTAGAAACTAGAAGATTAGATAAGTTGGAAATTAATTGTAAGTTTGAGAAGTTGATAATTTGCAAATTTGAGAAATTGGAAACTTCTGAGTTTGGAAAATTGATCATTTACAAACTAGTTAAAAAGTTATAAATTTGTAAGTTTGGAAAGTTGATAATTTACAAGTTTGAAAAGTTCGAAATTTATAAATTGAAAAATTAAAAAATTTACATATTTGTCCTCATCAGAAGCAAACCTAACTTGAACATAAATACATTTCTAATCAGTCTTCCTTACAAAAAGTTCACAAAACCTCATTCTATTTAAATGATTTTCTACACTTCAATAAAATATATCGAAATCGTAACTAACTATGCATTTAGATTAATCTGTAGAAACATGTCTTACAATAATTTTTCATTATTTATGTCTTTCAAAATTAATTTATGCTTGATCATTCAATAAAATAAAATATTTTATCTTTGAGATTTTGTGAACGATAATTTTCGACCAAGTAATGTTTGCTTTTCTAATATTTAAATCTTCATTTCTTCGAAAATACTTTCTACATATTTCATATTCCTCCCTTTATCAGAAAGTAATTAAGCGTATGGTGTGATTTAAATATGGGTTGGATGTTTTCGCATACAATGATCTATCAGTTAATATGTCAGGATATAATGAAGTTTTTTAAGGTTTTGAAAAGTGAGAATTTTCAGAATTTCTGTGTGATTGAATACGTTGACTCCCACATTAAAACTGCTGAAAATTTCACTAAACAGTATTCTTTTTTGAATAAATATCTTGCATTGTCTTTTCCATATTTTGTAATTTTATCATTTTTAATATTACAGTTGTATTTGAAATTATAATTACATTTAGTATAATACTTTTTAATTTTACTTCAATTTTAAATATCTAATACATGTATGTTAAATAGAATATTAATGTGGGTCATAAATTCTTGTAGAAATTTAAATATTAATCACATATGGGTGACTAATCAGTTGACTAAATCAAAATGATAAACAATCATCTGATTCAAATGAAGTGTTATATTATGATGAATTTGATATTTTTATATGTTGATACCAACTATCATCTTATCAACGTTTCTTTAAAAATTTTAATTATAAATACGCCATACTTATTATATTTAATGTCTTTTTGTCAGAATATAATTTTGATGTTCGAAAAAACGTTAACGCATTTTACATGGAATGGAAGTTTAAATTAGAAACTTAGAAACAAGTAGAAATGGCAGTTCAAAGTAAGAAAGGATTCAATTAAAAAAATGAGAATTGTCAAAAAAAGAATTCAATTAAAAAAATTACAATTAGAAAAGTCGGGAACAAAAAATAATGATTTCGAAATTACATAAACTGTAAATCTTAATTCAATAAGTGAAAAAAACAGTAATTTTTATTGATGAAATTCGATATGAAATACTTTTATCATAAGCTACATTTGAAGCTAATAGTATTAGACAAAGGTAGCACATTTCTAACCGATAATTAATTAGATCTTTTAATGCTTTAAAAAAAATACCAATACCATCATTTCGAAATACCATCAATTGCTAAGTGAAAAGACCAAAATTTTTATTTTAAAACATGATTTTGTTTTATATAGGTGTTCTGAAGATTTAAATATTAATTTAAAATGTAAATTATAAATGTACGTTCCCTTTATTTCATTCATTCTTTCATTTTTCATGAAAAATAATTATTAAAAAACCATTTCTACTTTAATGAATTCTCAGATACCTTTAAAGCCACATACTGTACTAATTATATCACATCTCTACAAATTGTTAACAAATGTCATGCAAATAAGATATAACTTGCTGCTAATAAATTGTGTACCTACTATAAAATACATAGCATAAGAATGGAGTACGTGCTCATTAGGAAAGCCAAACATACAGTGACTGATCTACTGCATCTGAGAAATCTGCTATTTAACCAAAATTCGTGCATTGTTAATGCATCCATGAGATGTATCTACGTATACATTCTCCAGTGAACATCAAGCGTCTTGTAACGCGTCCTAATTAGCAGTAAGATGCGTCCTAATTGACGAATGTTGTTTTGATATCATAACGTTCGCTAACATGATTCTAGACATCGTCGACTTCTCGTATTAGTAATTAATTCGGTAGTACATCAAACGCATCAGATTGAAACGGCTTCGTCCCGTGATCCGTCCATCATAAATCATCTCCCGTGCCATTTGGAATTTCCGTGTGTCATGGCCTATTGCAAATACCAATGTCAAGAGAATTTCCTATTAGCCAATCGATCGAACACAGTACGGTTTGAACGGTGTCGACCTTCTTCCGTTTCACACGATCAGATCACTTCTGGATATTAACAGATTAGGTGCCATGTGTACAGTCAACAGTAAATCTCACTTTCCTACCGAAAATATCGCAACCGAGGAGGAACAAGTATATCAGCCGTTCATTTTTAGAGATTTTGGAGGATTTAATCATTGTGAGATATAAAAATATAAAGATTGGAATACTTAAAAATTTAGAAATGCAGGAAGTTGGCAATCAAAGAAATTTCAGATGCAGGGATTCTAAGATACAGGGATTTTGGGGTATAGGCATTTTGGGATATATGGATTATAAAATATAGGAATTTGAGGATGTTCAAATTTGTGAATAAAGGATATTCAGGATATTAAGTAGGGAAGAAATGTAGGGAATAAGAATGTAGGGATTTAGAGATGTGGGAATTTAGAGACGTAGAGATTTGGGATGTACATATAGATTTAGAGATGTGGGAATTTGGAGATGTAGGGATTTGAGGGATGTAGGGATCTGAAGATGTAGGAATTTGAAGGTGTAGGGATTTTGGAATCTAGGGATTTAGGGATATAGGGATTTAGAGTTATCGAAATTTAAAGATGTGGGGATTTGGAAATGTAGAAACTTTGGGATGTAGAAATTTGAAAATATAGAAAGGTGAAGCTAAAGAGATTGTGGAATGTAGGTATTTCAGTCCTAGGAATTTTGAAACTTAGAAGTTTGA
The DNA here is from genome assembly GCF_050947335.1 of Megachile rotundata. NCBI lineage: Eukaryota > Metazoa > Arthropoda > Insecta > Hymenoptera > Megachilidae > Megachile > Megachile rotundata. The sequence goes on from NC_134992.1 coordinate 4,231,956, forward strand.
GGATTTAGAAATTTAAAATTCCAGAAATTCGGGAATAGTGATATTTGAAAATGTCGGTACTTAGACATCCAATAATTTGGTAATTTGGAAATCTGTAACTTTAAAAGTTTGAAAACAGAAGTTGAGTTTGGAAATATGGAAATGAAGGATGTATTCGAGTGAATGCTCTACTTAACGGTTAACTTCATTTTTTTAAATGGAATCGTATGTCTTTGAACGTTTAATGAATTTATATCTTTTATACTTTCTTGTGTTTACAATCTTAAATGGCCTTCAATGATCTCGAATCTCTATATTCGTCGAAATTGTTTTCAAAATGACTACAGTTACAGGTCTTCAAAAATATACGGTTCTACATGAAAAAATTTAGTTGACCTTCAAATCTCTTTTACGCATACATCTGAAAAAATGTTTTTTGTACCACGTAATGGGACCCCTTAAAATTAAACAATTTTTGTATGAGACATTTCTTCCTATTTTAAATAATATAGAAGTTATCAGGTAGGCATGTCATAAGTGATTCCCTCTATATGTATATATGTAGTTTATATTAACATGTATGTTTGAATTCAAAGTATGAACTGACATAAATGAGCTTGTGATAAAAACTGCTAAATAATTGTATAGAATAATACATATGTGGTGAGAATTTGACGCACAATGTATTAAATGTATATGTATGTGTATATACGCTATTATTGTATTCTAATCAAACATATACATATATACCTACGTTATTATTATACTCAATGATATCATCGATTGACATGTAATTAGACTATGTAGAGTAATTACCATATCGTGTACCTTTGATTGTACATATGGTACAATGATCAGCTTCGAAACGCTGTATTATTAATGTTTGGACGTCAAATGCTGAGTGGATCAACACCTAACCTCAAGTTTGTCATGAATCGAGTTGAGATCGACACTTTAGTTGTAATATAATGTACAGCTCGTTGTAACGTTCACTTATTTCGGATACAGAAAATTGCAAGAGAAACAACGTCTTATTACATTTCTTCTATTTTGAGAATATAATATTGAACACATTTTTAATTGTTAACTTCCTAGCCTACAAGTTTTTCGGCAGATGCGTCAGTCAAAGCTACCTAATTATTACTGCATTTTTAAGGTAAATAAAGAATGATGAAATGTTAGGTACATTTTAGATTGAGCGATCTTTAATTATATAAACTGCAATTGGCATGATATTCAAAATTTGATCTTTATGCGAATACGATTTCGTTTTGCCATTTTTGAACGGTAACGTGCGGCACGAGTCTGACTCAATGTTATAGACTAACAATAAGAGGATAAATAGTGTATTTTTAAATCTTTATATTTTCAAGTATATAAATTATCAAATTACCAAGGGAACAAATTGCGAAATTATTAAATTATCAAGTTACCGAGTCACAAAGTTACTAAGTTGCTAAATTATCAAGTTACCAAATTACCAAGTCATCAAGTTACCAAGTTACAGAAAATCACAAAATTTAAACAGCTAAAAATTTGAAAACTTCAAAGCTTAGTAGCTTTACTGTTTATTAGTTTGTTAATTTAGAAATTACGAAATATAGTACCCTTGAAATTTTCAAATTTCATCATTTGGAAAATTTATTATTTTGGAAGCTAGACACTTGATTATTCAGGTATTAGAAATTTATTGACATGGTACATTGGTAATTTGGAAGATGTGAAACTTATAAACATGATTAGTTGATGATTTAGAAATTTTATAATCTGAACATTTGAAAATTTCAGAATTCATAAGCTTGATGATTTAAAAATTTCTTTCCTATTTTTTTACATAATAATTCAGTGTATGTCATATATAATAATTCAGTGCTTTTCCTATTTTTTACATAATAATACATAAAAATTCATTATTTTTTTAGTATAGACCACTTTGTCAATTTTACTACTATAAATCACTCACCACTTGAACTTTTACTTTAACAATGAAATTCAATTATAACAATTAGATGTCATATTCGCAAGTAGCAGAGATTCAGCATTTCCGATACTTCAGCTCGCATAACGAGGCCAAGACGTATCGATGAGCTAATTCGTTTGAAAACAATTCGCTTCCAGCAGAATACGTGTTCGAGTGACAAGTGATTACCTCAGCAAGTGTCAAGTTGCACTCCAATTGGTTAAATTGCAGTTGTGCGATATCTGCATAGACGCTAGGAGTATTCGAACATGGCTGCAGCTACTGCACTATGTACTGTCTAACTTACCCTTGTGTCGGATCAATTGAATTCAAATGACTGTTTCGGTTTACATCAGACCCTGTGGGTTCAGATTTGCGACGCAAGCTCAATAATATTAAAGTGTAATTTTCTGCCATATTGCAATAACCTTCAACTTCGATTGAAGGGTTATTAAGGAATTTGAAAATTTGAAATTTCAGTATTTGGGAATTTTGGAATATTGGAATTTTCAAAATTTTGCAAATTTGGGAATTTGAGAATTTGGGAATTTGGAAATTTTTGAAATTTTGGAATTTGGGAATTTTGGGATTTCGGTAGTTGGAAATTTGTGAATTTTGGAATTTGGGGATTTGTGAATTTGGGAATTTGTGAATTTTGGGATTTCGGAAGTTGGAAATTCGGAAAATTAGAATTTTGGAATTTCGGAAGTTGGAATTTTGGAATTTGGGGATTTTTGAATTTGTGAATTTGGGAATTTTGGGATTTCGGAAGTTGGAAATTCGGAAAATTAGAATTTTGGAATTTCGGAAGTTGGAATTTTGGAATTTGGGGATTTTTGAATTTGTGAATTTGTGAATTTGGGAATTTTGGGATTTCGGAAGTTGGAAATTTGGCAATTTGGCAATTTAGAAATTTAAGTATTTGGAAATGTATGAGCTTTGGAATTTTTGAATTCCGGTCTGGAATTTTAGTCTTGAGGAATTGCGAAGTTGGAAGTTTGCATACTTATGAATTCGGTAATTTGATGATTTGGAAACTTAAGAATTCGGAAGTTTGAAAATTTGTATATTTCAGAATTCAGAACTGTGAAAAATTAGATACTTGAGGATTGGAAAAACTGTAAATTTGTGAATTTGCGATGTAAAACTTTTATTGACTCGAGAATGAGGAAATTTCTAAATCTGTAAATTTGAGTATTTAGAGACTTTAGAATTCAGTAATTTTTAAACTTGAAGACTTAAGAGTTCGAAAACTTAAATTTAATAGATTAGAGATTTGACCAATTTTTATTTGTCTCATCGAAAAGCAATACAACCTGAATTTTATATTTTTGTCATGATCTCTAAACGAAGTATTGGAAATTATTTGTTAATACTACTTTATTTCACTTTTACTCTTTTCTTATTATTTATAAACCTTAGCAATAAAAATTGATAAATCTTATAATATCCAGTACATAAATCGGATATCAAGGTTTTAATAAAATTTTCAAATAATGCACAATCGTGCACTTATTACTTTACCCTAATTATGGTCATTTATAATCAGTGAATAATTGTATTTATAGTCAATTATGATTATTTTGTTATTTGTTTTGCTGCGATACTAATATTCCGTGTTCATAGCAGCGAGTCTGCACATTTAATACGCATGCTGAATAGAAGAAAGAACAATTAAATTTTGTAAGCATCGTAGTAGAAAGAGAATGCCATCGTTTTCCAGATACACCAGTTTGCAAAGAAGGCAGAAGCGAGGTGGTCGTGGGCGCTCTGAAACAGGAAACCGTATCGTTGGTTTGTTCCGTGGAGAGTCATCCAGCACCGTTGACTTTTCACTGGACATTCAATAATTCTGGAGAGCTGGTGGAGGTTCCCCATTCTCGTTACTCCCATGTGCCAGCTCCTGGGACACCGTCCGTTGCCGAAAGCCTGAAGGAGTATCAACAATTCCATGGTTCCAGGTTAAACTACACGCCTGCGACGGAAATGGACTATGGCACTGTAGCATGTTGGGCGAGCAACCAAGTTGGAAAGCAACGAGCACCGTGTCTGTTTCAAGTAAGTACATTTTCCACTTTTCCCCTCGACTGTGTTTGTTTAGCTTACGATTTTCACGAACAGGCTGCGTAAGAGATAAAAAAACGCGAGTTGAAACGAGATTAATCCTATGGGGATCACGATATTTCGGATTTTTTCAGTCTTAGAGAACTTCTAACAATAAGTCTCTATCTAAATTATATTCCAGAGATTTCAGGAGTTTAGGGACTTTGGAAATTTTTCATTTCGAGATTTTGGAAGTAGCAAAACTTTGTGATTTTTAAATTTCGAAATTTTGATATTTGATGATTTGGAGATTATGCTATTTCGCGATTTAGTTATTTCGTCATTTTGATATTTCGATGTTTCGACATTTCGATATTTTCCAATTCTAAGATATTTTAGAAATTCCCGATTTTGAGATTTTGTGATTTCGAGATTTAAAAAATTTTCAGATTTTTATATTTTTAAATTTTAGTTTCTAAAATTTCTGAAAATCGGGAAAATTGAGTATACCCGAAAAGTTTGGAAAACTTAACAAATTTAGAGAATTTGGAGAATTTAGGAAACAAAACAGAAAATTTAGAAATTAAGAAAATTTAATTTATAGATTTTAGGAATTAACAATATTAATAAAATTAAGATGTAATATAGCTTAAAAAATTTAGTTATTTTGAAAATATGAAGTAATTCTACATCCCTTATAACAAATATCAGGAAACAACATACATTGAATAACATAATAATATGAAATAAATATGAAAATAAATATGAAAATTAGTTCTAGATACTCGTTTTTAATGTAAAAAACTACTATATTTCAAAGGAACCACTATTCGGAATGTAGTATTTTATTTTCTTCTCTTAATTGCCGTTGCCTTTATCGCAGTTATTGTACGTGTCATTTTATTTGAGATAGCACTTTCGTGGTACAGAGATAAAGCAAAAGATTCGACTTTATGTATTCTGTGTTTGAACACGATTTGACCATTTCCCAAATGATGCCACCGTACTCATGTGTGGTGAAGTAGAATATCCTCTCCATGAACGAATCGAGAGAGATGAAACCTGGAGATGATTTCAATTTTGCTAACAAAATAAGTTTCTGTTGGTATTGAAGCATGGGGAAATATTATCTTGAGCAGTGTATTATATTTTGCGAAAGTATAAGTTTAATTTGTTTCTAGATGAATTTTCTTTCATTTCATATGAAAATATGTATACAATTTACGTATACTATAAATTAATACAATTAGATTAAACAAGGGATATCTAGGTCTTATTTATTTAAACAACAGAATTATTATAAATGTATTTGCTAAATTATAGTAATTGAATTATACTAACATTGAAGTATAGGAGTCTCATAAGTCAGAAATCCTTAAATGTAGAAATTTCGAAATTATCAAATTTATCAATTTGTAAATGTAGAAACTAACACATTTATGAATTTACAAATTTACAGATTTGAAATCTTTAATATTTTAAATCCTGAAAGTCTAAAAATTTAAACATTATAAATTTTGAAGATAAATAATTTTTAAATATGCGGAATTTAAAAATTGGAAATTTTACAAACTCTCAAATTTACTATTCTAAGAATCCATAAATTTAAACATCACATGAAATTAGAAGGTATTTAAATTTTCAAATTTCCAAAATTTAACATTTTCAAATTTAAGAATTTACAGGTTTTCAAATTAAGAAATTTTCAATTTTAAGCGTTAGAAGTTTATAAACTAAAAACTAAAAAAACTGAATACACGAATATTTAACTTGCGGATTTTTAAATTTTCAATTTCGCACATTTCCAAGAATTGGAGAAACCTTTATCTATACTAAAAATTCCTGCAGGCAATGTTTCAATTATTTTTTCTATTTCGCAGTAACTTTTTATTCGATAAAAAGAATCTATATTTCTAATCTAAAAATCCCTGAATCTATACCATATTTCTATGGTATCCGTAGCGGGTGTATAAAAACTACGAGAAAAAAGGATTATTAATTCTACGCGTAGTAGTGGCATGGTACTTTAAAATTACATTGATACACAGAGTGTTAGCTCAATAATCCATTTTTTATCGGGAGGTAGATTGCAGAATACGGTTGAAAAAATCAGATTCGATTTGGTTCGATTAGAGAGAAACGCTGACGCCACTTCGCCGGTACGTCGCAGATTGAACGTGTAAACATGAAATTGCTTTTAATGGTTTAGAATCAAATTTCTTTGGAAATAGAAAATGTTCAATCAAGATAGATGTTTGATGGACATCTGCCGACTTTCACGTTTGCCCGTATTCCACGTAATACTTGATAGATTTACTCTCCGTTGCACCCTTTTTCAATTTTCGGAAACAAGATACGTGCTCGAAGTTTTACGAACAATAGTATTATAGTAAGAAAATAATCTGTTAGAAATTGCGTTTGGAAGAACTATTTGTTGATTGTATAAACTTTGGTATTCATTTAACATGTTCAGGGTAGAACTTTAGGATATCAAGGAGACATAAGATGGTGTCAATAATTTTGCAATAAATTTACATTTCCAAATTTAAATTCTCTAAAACACCTGATACAATGAAACTTGTCTACCCTTAATTTTTAATACAAGCTAAAATATACCAAAAGGAACTCATTAAATATTCTCAATGTGACACAAACGTACATCTATTTATTTGCTAAAGACGTCATTCAGAACTAGCATACCAAATGTAACAATGATACATTGTTTAGGTCATAGCTGCTGGTCGACCATACGCTCTGCACAACTGCAGCGCAACAGAAATGTCAGCACCGTTGGATGCTGAAGAATTGAACGCAAAGTCTGGAACCGGCCTACTGGTGCGCTGCTTAGAAGGATATGACGGTGGACTTCCGATTTATAGTTACCAATTGGAAGTCGTCTCTGACGAAGACGGACCGATATTGCTGAATAAAACTGTTCCAGCGGGTCCAAATGGACCCACGTTCGAAGTAGCGGGCCTAACGACAGGAAAGAGTTACCGACTTTTTCTGTACGCGATTAATGCGAAAGGGAGGAGCGAACCTGCCATTCTGGAGCCAGTGACCCTAAAGGGTGTCGCCATGTACACGACGGGTGAGTGCATTGACTTTCTAATATATGTCGCATTTAGCTGAAGAGATTGATTGCACATCATGATAAGAAACAGTAAATAGGTTAATCAAGTACAAACTGGTCTGTTGCCAAAATTGTTGGAGTAGTAGAATCATTACCAATGGGTCTACAAAGTAATCAGGACTCTGAAGTTCTTCCGACTTTGACTTTCTTGAATTTGGAGAGCTTATTTTAACGGGTTCCTTTGACTTTTCGAAGTTCTTTTGATCTTGAATTTCCCTCTGCAGCTGTTTGATACGCGAACATCAATTTCCGTACAATAACCGTTTCCAGTATGTGTTCTTAATTTATCGAATTTGGCAAGCCATCATATAAATATAATTTGTGATTTTAGTGACTTCTTTGGTTTAAAGTCATGTCGACTTTGACTTTCTCTGTGTAGCTGCTTGCTATACAAGCAACAATATTTCTGCAATCACTGTTCCCAGATTTTGTATATTTTCTTACATTGAGTGAGCTTCATGATTCTTACGGGTTTCTTTGAGTTTCTAAAGTTCTTCTGACTTTGATATTTTCTCTGCAGATATCAGCCAGACAAGCAATAATTTCTGTACAATGCTTTTAAGGGGTTTCTTTGACTTCCTGAAGTTCTTTTGACTTTGATTTTCTCTTGCAGTTGTTTGCTAGATGCGAAATAACTGTTTCGATTTGGTATGTTTTTCTTTTAGTGAGCTTTATGACTTTGTTACTTGTAAATTGTGAAGTTTAAGTGACCTGCGTAGACGGTGTATTAGGCAACGGTTCACCTCAAGTTATACCAGAAGCGATTTCTGTGGCTACTTGTTCGCGTTTCAACAATAATTGATACTATTTTACGCTACCGCTCGTACGTTTAATACGAAATAAAAAGCAAAAGAGAAACATATGTAAATGAATAAACTTGATAGTCTAGTGTTGAAATCAATTCGTTTGTCCGCTTCTGAACTGCATCATCCTCAACAAAAATTCATTGCAAATTTTCATTTAAATTTTTATATTCCTAAATTTTAAATTATCAAGTTACTTTATAAATGACTAAATTATTAAATTGATAGATTATCAAATTACTAAATTATTAAAGTAAATTATCAAATTACTGAATTATTAAATTAAATTATCAAATTACTAAATTACTAAATTAATATAATTATTATATAAACCAATCACTAAAGTATCGAATTACCGAATCACCAAATTATCAAATAATCAAATTATTAAATTATCAAATGATTAAATTATCACATTATTTAATTTCAAAATTTTAAATTTACTTTTATGTCCCCAGTAGTACAACTTCACTTTTGGCTTTCTATATTCACACAAATATTTTTATATCTTTCCTTTCCTTTTACAGAAACATTTTAAAAATATTTTGCAAGTGAAAATTAATGTACGAAGTAACATCTTAAAATATTCCCAAGAAATTGAATTATGTCTTACATGCAGTAGGCCTTTGATATTCCGCCGTGTAGCGTTATTAACGCACGATAAAATCCGCGTAAAAGTAGCGGCATAACGAGAGCCGGCCGTATTTTTATCGTAATTACAGTCGCACCGGTTATTATAACATATGAGGACTTGCTGAAGTGGACTAATTGTTAATGAATTCTGAGAAAGTGCTTTAATTGCGCGTATTAATAACGCGCAGGGGTAGGCACATAATTACAAAACATGTTGTTTGCTTCGTTTGGTAATAAGTGTAGTAACGTTCTGTTCGACTACATCAACACAGAATAAACCAGGCTTTAAAGACCTCGATTTAAATCTTTATGCTATTCGATCGATCGTGCAGTTACTTTTGTGGTACACGTTTCATGCATTAATAAGAGCAACTGGTGATCACGCAATCATTTGAAGCAGAAACAATTAACCGAAAGACTCCACGATAACTAATTAACGACGCAATTATTGCTTGTTTGATTGTTTTCTCGATATACTAGCCCTATACTGTAACTCTAATTACGGGTATGCTCCAGATTTTAAAGCTGAATGATACGGATCTTTTCATTTCTTTCTTTTTCTGTGAAATATTCTCGTTTGAAATATTCTTTTTTGTAGAAAAAAATTTTGTATTGAATAGAAAAAATTAAATTACATTTAAAAAATCAATCTATACTCAATCGATATGTAATGAACTACGATAAAAAATCTTTAATACAATAAATTTTAATCTAATTAAAAATTTTAAAGAATATTTTGTGATAAATATTATAATAACTGATATTAATTTTAGAATTAAATAATAATTTTCAAAAATTAGTGATTATAATTAAATAATAATTTTGAAACTTATTTTAACTAATAAGAAGCTTATACCTTTGGTCTCTACCTGTTCTTATTTTATTAAACTTATAGCAATACATAGTAAATGTCAATTTTTTTATAATACGAAAACAATTATATTTATAACATTACAGTCATTATTAGATAAAGAACTGTATTATTTCACGAAAGAAAAAAAATTCTTATCTGAAAAAAGAGATACCCGTGTTTACGTGATAAATTTAAGTAGATACTTAGATACACAAAAATGTTCAAACAATCTTAACTGCCGGTCTAGTGTGAATCTTTTATCAAGTTTTGTTATTTCAAGTAAAGAATTTCTGAAAACGGAGTTGAATGTTTGTATCTACGTTCCCGTAATTCAACTGTGACGGGGTTATTTACATTATCGAATCCAGTAAAATGTCGAGAAGTTTTCTCGTTACCGAGGATGATTATTTTCGTATTATCTGCAAGGAGGGAACGGAAGACAGAGAAAACTGGGACGCTCGTGGAGCGAACTTCTTGCCGTTAACAAAACGAGAAGAGAAAAGAAACGGAACATCCGGTAAATTTGAAGACTCGGTCATGAGTCTGTTTTCCAGTTTTGTCCGATTAACGACGAAGAAAATGATCGAAATGGACTATAAATTGGAAAGTACAGTTGAGGATGGTATCCAGTTCGTTTTATTGAGTATCGAGCTGGGGTTTAAATGCATCTTTCGTGGCCTTATTTTCTGCCGAAGGCAATATTCGATAATCGTTATCAAGGCTCTTTGTTTTCGTACAGTTCGTTAAACAGGAACGTTAAGCAGCGAAAATAAAACTTCAACAAAGTGATACTTTGTTATATGACTGGTAGAAAAATATATGAAATGATGGCTGCAAATTATACCGAATTAAAAGAAATCTGTTCTGAACATGTACAAATATAATTGTTATTACATAATTATTTGTATTTAACCATCACCTGTCACTGATTTTTCAATATTATTATTCAATATTAAATATTATTAAATATTATTAAATATTATTAAATATTATTAAATATTATTTAATATTATTAAATATTATTCAATATTAAATAACATTTTTGTTTTGAAGGTATATTACAAA